>NC_136057.1:756411770-756609312 GCF_964261635.1 Lissotriton helveticus | reverse complement strand
ACCGGCGCGCGAACCGGGAAGCGAATCAAAAGAAATAGAGGTTGCCAGAGTGCTAAACATTCTAGCAATTTTTTATAAATGGGAGGTAGTTCTGAAAAGAACTTTTTTTTTTATTGTTTTTGTTGTTTTATATTTTTTTATTATTTTTCTGAACATTTTTTTACTTTTTTTGTATTTTTTTAACGGTTTTATATATTTATTTTTTTTGGGGGGGAAACGAAAATCAATCATTATAAAGGGCTCAACAGGAGCAACAAAAAAAAAAGATAATTTACTTTCTGGGGCGTTTTGGACATTTATGATTTTCAATAGCTCTGTTGATTAGAGTTATGCTACTCTCCCTATAGCAAAGTAATTGGCCGCAAAAAATACAGACTTGCTTCACGACCCCAAAGTTCATCTGAATGTTTGGGACCGTCTCCCTCGCCTCTGGTCCCGTCACTGCCTCTTCAGTTGATGTACTGGCCACAGGAGGGGGGTTTTCCTGCAGGTCACGTACCTGCGCAGCACTATAATTTATAGGGTGCCACCTCTCCATGTGCCGATGCATGGTGTAATTACCAAAGCTGTACTTCTTATCAGTCCCTCTGGACAGATCTTTGTTACAGATGAGACAGGTAACGTAACGGGCATTTACTTTCTTTTGGCCCCGGGGAAATGTGTAAAATTGCCAGATGTAATTTTCTTTCACATGGGACCTCCTTGGCTCTTCAGGTAAAAACTGTCTCCTCCCTTGCTCCTCTTCCTCTTCTTCCTCTTCTTCCTCCTCTTGATTAATGATTACCTGAGGAGGTGATCCTCTCTTCCTAGGAGGTGCTGGTGGTGGTGGGGGTGCACCAGCTGCAGCTACTAATGAAGCCATTTCTTATCAATCAAAATAGGTCTTCCTCTCACAAAGTTGAAAGTCAGAGTGAGAAAAAAGGTGGGGGCTTTCATCATTTGGGAAAAAAAAATGTTCTAAACCAATGAAAAGTGTTATTTGTAGGTCACATGACCTAGCCTTACATCATTAGGAAACCAAAAGTGAAATGAACCAATGAAAAGTTTTATTAACAAGTCACATGACATGTTACGCTTACGTTAAGCGCTGCGCGCCGCGCCCCGGATCGCTTCCGGGGTGCTGCGCTTCGCGCCTCGGTTCGCGCTCCGGAGCACTTCCGGGTGCGCTAACGTGGCGCGTCATAAGACGCATTACGCGACAACGCGATACGTCGCGCTTACGTGACGCGTCACGATGTTGTTTTCTAACGCGGCAGTTGCGCAAACGGAACGTTTACCGGTTCGCGGACCGGGTCGTGGCGCCAAATTGAGCTAACGGGAAGCTACCCGGTGCGCGAACCGGTAGCGAAACAAAAAAAATATATATATATACTTAAAAAAATTGTATTAAAAACATATAAAATATATTTTTCGATTTAAAGAAGAATACATTTTAAAGCTTTTGGTATTTGCTATTAAAAAACCATTGAAATTCACTGAAAAAACCATAGGTTATAGACCATATATAGTTAGGAATTAGCATTTACAAAACCTTGAAAATTCACTGAAAAAACCATAGGTTATACACCATATATAGTTAGGAATTAGCATTTACAAAACCTTATTTTACTCACACAAAACCATTGAAATTCGCATATATAGTTAGTTGCACTAACTATATATCGCGCACCCGCAATCCACTGCTGATCATGTCACATATTACATCATTCATGACATGGTCAGTGACATCACTGATGACATCACTGATGACATCTCAAATGACATCACTGATGACATCACTGATGACATCTCAAATGACATCACTGATGACATCTCATTTGACATTACTGATCACATCACTGATGACATCATTCATGTGATAATACGATGAACCTCTTCAGACTCTAATATAACCTTAGATACACTCAGTGTAAACAGACACTCACAGACTGTCACTCATCTATGAAGTTACACACACACCTAGTCAGTCATGCAAAGAATAAATCACACCTCCATTTCCTCAACTATACAGTTATACACACCTTACTTATTCAAACATATACTAACACTTATTTACTCTCTTATACAATCCCGGATACAAGTTCACAATGATCCATACAGCCACTCACACATTCACTGGCTCTTATGCACAGTTATTTATATATGTCAACTCTCACATGTACTGTGTTTTACATATGTACTTACTTTGACATGTAGCACTGAGATATCCATTCACTCACCAATACACTCATGCACACAGTCAACCGCCCATACAGCTGTTTCCACATGCACTTTTGAACCCATACATCTAGTGAATCAACTGCTCACACATCTATGCACAGAGTCATACACCTCCCAGCCACCCACACACTCACTCAGTCTCCCATACAAATACTTGGGCAACCAATCAATAACCCATATAGTTACTCATATAGCTACTGATCAACACATGCAGCAGTTTACAGAACAACAGACATAATGATGCACAAATTAAGACAGTTTAGTCACTAACCCATGCACTCAGTGAGACACATTTAATCACTCACTCATACAGTCAGTCATGCACCTGCTAAATCCTTCATCCAGACACTTATACATCCACTCATTCTTCAATATGTAAGACATATTTTAACTTTACAGAAACATACAGTCACTGGATGTTGTCATCAGTGATGTCATCAGTGATGTCATTTGAGATGTCATCAGTGATGTCATCAGTGATGTCATTTGAGATGTCATCAGTGATGTCATCAGTGATGTCACTGACCATGTCATGAATGATGTAATATGTGACATGATCAGCAGTGGATTGCGGGTGCGCGATATATAGTTAGTGCAACTAACTATATATGCAAATTTCATTGGTTTTGTGTGAGTAAAATAAGGTTTTGTAAATGCTAATTCCTAACTATATATGGTGTATAACCTATGGTTTTTTCAGTGAATATATTTATATATAGGGCCAGATTCCTAAGGAACTAATTAGGTGAATAGTTCCCGGCCTGCACATTGTTGTGCTGGGCCAGGAATAACATGAGTTATAGATAAATATCCCAGCCTAACTATATTTTTTGATGACCGTTGTAATTTGTGTCACCCAGGAATTGCATATATCCGTTCCACCTATAGTGGCAGTGCAAGAAGTATGACTGTGATACATATCCTTTTACTTTTCTTGTTCTGTTTCCCTTCTTCCCCATTGCACCGTGTCTGGCTTTGAACTTTGTGTCTCAATCAATCAATCAATCAGTGAACTTGTAAAGCGTGCTACTTACCCGTGTGGGCCTCAAGGCACTGAGGGGGGCTGCTGCTACTGCTCGAAGAGCCAGGTCTTGAGGAGCCTTCTGAAAGTGAGCAGGTCTTGGTTTGCCGCAGATGGGTGGGGAGGGTGTTCCAGGTCTCGGCGGCGAGGAAGGAGAAGGATCTGCCACCGGAGGTTGTTCATTGGCTGCGCGGGACGGAAGCAAGGGGCGAGGCTGGCGGAGCGGAGCTGACAGGCAGGGGCTGTAAAAGCTGAGTCTGTTGTTCAGGTAGGCTGGTCCAGTGTCATGGAGTGCTTTGTGTGCATGGGTGAGGAGCTTGAAGGTGATCCTCTTGTTGACGGAGAGCCAGTAGGTCTCTTAGGTGGGGGTGATGTGGTTGCGGCGGGGGATGTTGAGGATCAGTCGGGCGGATGCGTTTTGGATGAGTTGAAGTTGTTGCAAGTGTTTAGCTGGGATTCCTGCGTAGAGTGCGTTGCCGTAGTCCAGCCTGCTGCTGACGAGGGCTTGGGTCACCGTTCTTCTTGTTTCGGTCGGGATCCACTTGTAGATCCTTCAAAGCATGCAGAGGGTGTTGTAGCAGGAGAAGATGGCGCTGACCTGCCTGGACATGGAGAGGGAGGAGTCGAGAATGAATCCTAGGTTGCGTGCGTGGTCCGTGGGGGTTGGGGCTGTTCCCAGTGTGGTCAGCCACCAGGAGTCATCCCATGCAGAGGGTGTGTGTCCTAGGATGAGGAACTCCGTCTTGTTCGAGTTCAGCTTCAGGCGGCTGCTCCTCATCCACTCTGCGACGGCCTTCATGCTTTCGTGGAGATTGGTTTTGGCGGTGTGCGGGACCTTGGTGAGGGAGAGGATGAGCTGGGTGTCGTCGGCGTAGGAGATGATATTCAGGTCGTGCTGGCGGGCAACTTGTGCAAGGAGGGCGTTGATTTCGGCGTGCTTCCAGCTTTCCGGGAAAGTCGCTGTGTTGAAGGAGATGTTGATGATCTCCCGTAGTTGGGGTGCGATGGCTGCGTCGGCTTTGTTGAAGATGTGGTATGGGCAGGGGTCTGACGGAGAACCTGAGTGGATGGAGTTCATGACCTTGTGTGCCTCTTCATCACTGACGCGAGACCAGGTCAGCTGGATGGTGCAGGTGACGTTCGGGGTGGGGTCTGTTGTGGTCAGGGCGGATGAGGAGTTGAAGCTGTCGTGGATGTCGGCGATCTTGCGATAGAACGAGGTGGCCAGTGAGTTGCACAGATCTTGCGAGGGCGGGATATCGTTGGTGTTGGCGCTGGGGTTGGAGAGTTCCTTCACTATGTTGAAAAGTTTTTTGCTGTTGTGTGCGTTGTTGTCCAGTCGGGCTTTGAAGGACGTTCTCTTGGCTGTTCTGATGATGTGGTGATGTCTGCGGATGGCGTCCTTGTGGGCTGCGTGGCTGTCTGGTGTGCGGTCGTGTAGCTATTTCTTCTCCAGTTTCCGACATGTATGTTTGAAGGTCTGGAGTTCTTCAGTGAACCAGGCGGCTTGCTTGCTGGGGTGGTTGATGGAGGGTTTCTTGAACGGGGCGAGGTTGTCAGCGCAGTCGTCGATCCACTGTTTGAGATTTCGGGCGTTGGTGTCTGCATCGGGGGGGGGGTCGGTGGGTGGGTTCTGGGTGAGGGTGGTGGTCAGCTCGTCTTCAGTGACTTTGCTCCAGCAGCGGCGGAGAGGTGATGGGCACAGTGGTGCGTGGTTGGTTTCTTGAAGGTGAAGTGGATGCATCGGTGATCGGTTCAGTGGAGTTCGGTGGTGTGGTTGAAGGCAAACGTGGGTTCTTGTGGAGAAGACGGGGTCGAGCGTTTGGCCGGCGGCGTTGGTGGGTTGGGTGATGAGTTGCCGGAGGCCGAGGTTGGCGATCAGGGTGGTGGAGTTGGCGTTGTTGTTGTTCTCGAGGTGGAAGTTCAGGTCCCTGAGGAGGATGTAGTCCGTGGAGGCAAGTGCGTGGGTGCTGGCGAGGTCAACGATGGAGTTGCTGAAGAGGGCTCGGGGTCCAGGAGGTCTGTAGATGAGTGTTCCTCTGAGGGTGGTGTTGGGGTCGGGGTGGATCCGGAAGTGAAGGTGTTCGGCAGAGTTGAGGGAGTCGTCTGCGAGGGTGTGGACCTGGAGGGTGGACTTCTGGACGATAGCTATTCCTCCTCCCATTCCGTTGGTGCGGTCTCTGCGGGAGATCTTGTAGCCGTCCGGGATGGCTATGTCGATGTCAGGTGCCGAGGAGTCGTTCCACCAGGTCCCAGTCAGGAAGGCCAAGTCTGGGGCGGTGTTGTCGAGCAGGTGCCTTAGTTTGACGGCGTATTTGCGTGCAGAGGGGTATTGAGGAGTATGCAGCGGAGGTGGTTGGGTCCGGTCCGTGGCGGTTTGGTGGTTCTGTCGCATGTGAAGTTGCAGATGTGGCAGGAGAAGGGTCCCTGGGTGCGTATCAGGGTGGCCTGGAAGCAGCGGTGGTCTCGGCCGGTGCTGAGAGCATGGAGGATGCTGGTGTTGTATCGTAGTCTGGTGTCGTGGCGTGTGCGGGGTCCAGGAGTTATGGCGCTGGGCGCGGTCCAGGTGCGGACCCGCTGTGCGCGTCCGCTGCTTGTCCGGGCAGAGGTCGCCATTAAGGTGGGGACGGAGGGAGGACCACCTGGGAGGCGGGAGCGTGAAGACAAGGGAGTGTGGCTGCAGGGGGCAACGGCGGGAAACCGGGATACAGAAGGAAAGGAAGGGGGGTGGGGGTGGTCAGGGCAGTAAACCGGGAGAAAAACAAAGCAAAAGGCATAAAAACACAATACTGGCGGCGACAATTTTACCCAAAATGAAATACCCACAAGGGCAAAGCGGTGAGCAAGCGGCAGGCACAGCAGACACGAACTTGCGCTCAGGGCAGTGGCGAGCTGACAACCAGGCGGAGCTGTGCGGTGGTAGGGGAGGGCGACCTGACCTCCCATGAGTTGACCGTATTGCTGGCGTATGATAGGTCTTATACCTACCAATATTTACTTATTCCAGCAGCCAGGTCTCCTGAAAATATAAAATATCAAAGCTACAGATGAAATGTATCCAAAATGGGGTTATTCACCTTTGTTTGCAAACCAGCTATATTCCAATAGAGCAACATTAAGTAATTTTTTGTCTAGACTAGCTTTGTGCTTGCGTTATCTATACTAAAGGACTTGGTAGGGTCTGACTATTTGAGGAGTTTAAAGCAGAAAACAATTAAACAAGCCAGTGGGAGTGGACCCGGTGAAAAAATCTCCCTATCTCTCAACGAGGAAGGAAAAAAATTCACCTTCAGGAAAAAAATTATCACTCATTGGTAGGTCACCAACAAGGTAAATCATCACAAACACATTTAACCGCAATAGTTACAGATAAACAAACACCCAGTGTCACACTGCCTGCCACCACATGAATCATCTCAAAACACATCACAAGTTCAAAACAAACAACAATCCCTTAGCGTGCAATGCATGCCATTTACCTGTTCTTCAGGCGTGGTCACCATGATTGTGGTACATTGCAGAATGCAGATCAATAGTTCACGAAGCAGACATTGGCCAGCGTAAATCAAATAATGTGGGGCAGTCTGGCATGGGTAATTAACTAGGCACGGGTAGGCAGTCATGACCCAGGGTGGGAGGCAGGCACACATTTGTTTGTGCTCTCTCCATCCAATGCGCTTGAGGGAAATGGGTGTTGGGGTGGACTTCTACACTGCAGTGTTGCAACTCCAATCCGGCAATAAAATGTGTCTAAGAGTAAGATGGTGGGGATGAATTAGTCAACCAGACACAAATACATACAATTTAATATTGCCACCCTAGCTATATATCTTTTTTGGGGATGGCGTCAAAGAAAGAAAGCAGATCAGTAATAGAGCAGGTGAGAGAACGTTTTATGGTTGTTGGCCCAGGCCTAGTCGTCAGGGAAGTAGAGCTCGTCCTCAAGCTCTGGTGGTTCTCCCAAAAGTAGGTCATCTGACATACTACTTCCAGGACCTGCGTCTCTCTCATCTTCCTCCTGTCGTACTTCAGGTATGGAATAATGCAGTAGTATGATGTGCTGATTCATTTTGATCACGATTAATCTCTCCACGTTTTGGGCTGAGAGACTGTTCCTTCTCACTGTGATGACAACAGCACCCACATCACTGAAAACATGCTCAAAGAAAAAACTGACTACTGGGCAAGCCAGATAGTTTATTGGATGTCTCCTGAGCACTGGCCATTGGCGCCTCTTCCAATACCAATACACCAATGGGTTTTGATCTAGGTAGACCTCTGTTGGGTCTTCCAGATAGGCCTGTATCATCCGCTCAATGGTCATTGGTGCTCCACCTTGCTCAATCTCTTTTGCATTCGCCTCTGAACTGGACTTAAGCTCTGCCAGTAGAAACCACTCAGTTGCAGATTTTGGGGCTGATGGTCCTGTTCTTGATGGTGTTCTTGATGTTGGGTTTGACTGCTGTGAGCCAACAGAACTGCACTCAGGCTCTGAACTTGAAGGATGCCCTGAAGGACTTGACTCTGTAGGAGTAGGCCTCCCATTCCCTGTGTTTTTGTTATCTAGCTCACTGGCTTGCTCAGCTATCCATGTTTTGTATTTTCCAACATTCTCGTCTGAAAAAACGTTGCCAGCCGCCAGAACCCATGCTCATTTTCTCTGAAATGACAGGTAATCCAACCTTGCCCATTGCAGATATGGTAAACCTTTACTACTCAAGCCAAGAGCTTAAATAATTAAATAAACCCTTTACTACCTCTGTACCCGAATGCCTCTTAGATACCTTTGTATATACTGCCTCTCCTAAAGTAGACATTGAAACCTTTCTCAATAAGTCATTTCCTTTCCCTGCATCCCAATGAAAAAATGTCAGAGACATCACTGAGACAACTAAAAGGGCTTTATTTTAATGCCAAGTCGATCCCAAAGCACGCGTTGGAAATATGGAACCTTCTTGACCTAGAAAAGTCAGATATCTGTTTCATTACTGAAACTTAGTTCTATGAATATGCCTCCCCTGACGTGGAAACTGAATTTCCTCCAGAATATCATCTAACTAGATTAGACAGAAATGACAAAAGATGAGGAGGTATCGCAATAGCCACCAGGGCGGGACTAGAAATTATCACATTAGATACCGCTACTACAGAAACGTCCGAAATGTATATTTTCAAAATTGAAACACAATCAAAAGGAACTTGGAGAGGTGCCCTAGTGTACAGACCTCCATGCCAGAAAACTAATTGTATAAACCATCTACATGAGATAATTGCCCCACATGTATTAGCTGCTGATAATGTTCTCCTTATTGGAGATTTTAATTACCATGCGGAGCTGCTATCAGACCCGACACAAGTCAACTGGTGATGAATCTGAACACATTGGGACTAACCCAGATGGTGGTGGGACCCACTCATCTGGCTGGCCATACTCTTGATCTTTTGTTTACCAACTCAACCAATGTTAGAGTTGACTTCCCCTGCTCTGGTGTGATCATAACCTACAAAAATTCTCCTTAACAATAGGCACTACAAACAACTATCCTAGTAGTGAACCCACTTGGAGAAGGCCATGGCGTAAAGTCACTTCAGGGACCTTTTTGACTCCTTTTAACCCCCCTCTCTAACCCAAACCAACAATATTAATCATGCAGTAACAGTCTTTGAGGACGCAATTTCATTGACCCTGAACACTGTGGCACCTCTGTCATGGGTCAAGATCAAGCCTAGGGTATCACCCTGGTTCACAGAAGTACTGAAAGCTGAAAAACTGTCTAGTAGGAATACCGAGCATAAATGGAGAAAAACTAAGACCAGTGAGGATCATCACAAATATAAACAGATCCATCGAGGCTGCTTAGATAACATCAGACTTGCCGAAAAGTTGTATCTTATTATTAGGATTAACAAAGCTGCCAATTCAAACAAGGAGCTTTACAAAATATTAAATACGTTTACTACTCCTTTTTCTGACCAGCTTTGTAATCCATCTTCGCAAGAATGAGTTGAAACTCTATCAGCTTTTTTTGATGAAAAGATTAAATCAATTCATAGGTCCTTTTCACACCACTATATCAAAAATCCTGATAATAATCCAGTCACTAACCTTGACTCCACCTTTCCTCTTTTATTGGAGTTTACTGCATTTACTTCAGATGAAGGCGTAACCACTCTGGCTATGATTAAATTGGGTTCCCCAGTAGACCCGCTTTCACCCCGCTTTTTTTCAACTATTGCTACTTTGCTCACGGGTAAACTCACGGACTTATTCAACATGTCATTAGCACAAGCAATGGTACCCATTATATTCAGGCCAAGGAGGACACCGTGAGGTTTACAGCTGGAGTGTGCGAGCTTAGAAATCCTAACAGCACACATTTCCCCTCCCCTTGGACCCATGATGCAAATCGCATTATGTTTACAAGCTCCAGTGGTCTAAGATTTTCCAGGAGGCCACACTGGTAGAACCGTGAGTTTTACCACCGTCATTGTTCCTCAGGTTAGGGTGCGCCTTAGGGTGCGCATACCGCCGTGAAACTATCGTAGGTCCTGATGAATGCTTAGCAACTGCAATTATAAGCTGAAACATGTCGACCAATCCTGTTCACTAATTCATACTAATCGGATGACTCTGGCTAAACTATTCAGCTAGTCTGCATCCGTTCCACCCGTTTTTATGGTCACTGGTTTGCCTTTAATACATTAGTTGATAGGTTAAAACTGGCTACCTTTTAAATTGCACATGAACATCACTTCACTTCCACCCCCACAAAAAACCTGCTCCACTGTAATTCAGGCGTCGTAGCACACCAGAGAGGCACTCGGCCTCTCTGGTGGGAACCCAATGATGAAGCATGTCACCAACTAGGTTGGTGAGTGAGTGTTCTTTAAAAAAACTTTTGTTTGCCCTTTGCTGTCTTATTTTATAGGTTTTCCTAGTAATTCCACAGTCACTGTTTTATTGTTTCCTATATAGTTACAGGGGGTTCAAGAGTGTCTCTCTTCCTCTCTCTCTTGTTGTTGTTATATGTTATACACAAAATGGCCACCAGCCACATGGTCACAACAAGAAGCAGGAGGGCGAGGTCTGAGAAACAAAGAACACATGCAGGCCTATGGACACTGACTATACACAATGGTCCCTGGCCACATTGCATTGGCATAAAAGGCAAATGGTGGCCTATTATTATTATTATTAATTGTGTTTTGTTAAGCGCAAACAACCCAGAGGCCTCGTAGCGCTGAGTATAGTCTGACTAGTGTGAGCTGAAAAGACCAAGATTAGATAAAAAGAAGAGTTTTCAGTTCCTTCCGGAATTTCAGAAGGTTAGATTCGCTGCGAAGAGTAGTAGGCAAGGAGTTCCAAGCCTTGGCGGCGTTCCAGGAGAAAGAGCGCTCGCCCCATCTGGTACGTTTGATTTTGTTCATGGTGGTCAGGAATGCTGTGCTAGATCGCAGTGATCTGTGGGGGAGGTAAGGGGTCGCTAAAGAACAAATCATTGCTGGTGCGGTCTTCCACATGGCCTTGTGCATAATGCACATAGATTTAAACAATACTCTGGCCTTGATGGGAAGCCAGTGAAGTTTCTTCAGAGCCGCTATACCTGATTCTCACCAGTTAAGGCCCAACAAAAGGAGTGCTGCCGCATTTTGAGTAACCTGGAGCTTCCTTGTTGTGGAGGCAGGAGCCCCGAGGTATAAGGAATTCCCGTAGTCCAGGCGGGACAGGATAATGGCTTGAACCATTATTCTACGGGCTTGAGAAGGAAGGAGTGGCAGCACTTTCCTAAGCATACGCATAAGGCCAAAGCAAGTGGCGGACAAAATGGTTGCTTGCTGTGTGAAGTTTAAATTTGCGTCCAGCCAAATTCCCAAGCTCTTTACTTGGGTTTTAGGTTGGGGCGGGATGCCCATGCATGGGGGCCAGTCCGGCAGAGGGCTAGAAGTGATTGAATTGCCCAAAATCATGAGCTCCGTTTTCTCGCCGTTGAGCTTCAAGTGCGAGGTGGTCATCCACTGGGTGACCGCTACCAAGCAATTACTGAGATTAGGGGGGGAGGTATTGGACTGGTTCATGGATACGACCAATTGTGTATCGTCGGCATAGGTCACTATGTCTAGACCAAACGAATGCACTATGTCAGCAAGAGGTTGCATATAAATATTAAAAAGGGTAGGGCTCAAGGCAGAGCCCTGGGGCACACCTTGGTCAAGGGGCCAGATTTTTGAGTGGGTGGTGCCCTCTACTAGCTCAAAGGAACGATTCTCCAGAAAGGACTGAAGCCAGTGCATGGCCTTCCCTGAGATTCCTATTTGGCGAAGGCGGTGGAGAAGGATGCTGGTGTTGACAGTGTCGAAAGCGGCACTGAGGTCGAGCAACATAATTGCTGTGGTGCCGCCTTGGTCCATCTGTTTCCTAGCCAACTCAGTCACCTTCAGAAGGGCCAACCACATACACACACACTGGCCGGACAAAGGATGCATGGTAAAACAGAGAACACAGCATTAAGGCAGCAATGCAAAAAACGAAAATATACAGGGCTAAAATATTTTACAACACCATGGCACTGCCTGCAGGGCATATGCTCATGGAGTATGTTAGCTTACGTTATGCAGGTAGTCTGATTGCATTGCAAATGCTTGGTATCGCTAGCCATATTGTAAATTCTGAACCCTGCTGTGAGCAGTGTACTAGACAACCCACTTCAAAATAGAATGCTGGAAAGTAATAATAAGGGTCGGCTTGTTGTGCCAATTTCTAGTTCTATTTAAGGATGTGGCCGCTTTCTGAGATATTTTTTTTAATGTAAGTATTCTAAGCAGGACTTTAGGTCACACCCCCTTTTCGACCCTCTTTGGAACGCATGATTTTTTTTGAGTCCTCGAAGAAATATGCAAATTCACAGTACCATAAGACTATTACTATTGTGTTTATTGAAGTAGCCACCCTGTTACAGGAGCTGGGTAAGCAGAGTCAAACCGGCCGATAGGAAAATCAGACAGTGCCCGATAGGCTGGTCTGACAGATCAGTGTGAGAAATGTTTTTTAGCAGTTTATGGGCCTGTTTTATGGCCAGAAGGGCCGTTTTTTATTGTTGATTTCCCTGATATTGACTCAGCCATTGACTGCAGCAAACATATTTTCATTCAGTCTCCTAGACCTTGCAAAATGCAGATACAGCCAGTCTTTACAATTTCAAAACTAGTCTGACTTGTAAAAGTGGGCCACTGTTTTTTAGGTCTCGGCCTGAACCAGCACATGCGCTGGTCTGGCCGAGACATTTAGTAGCTGCTTTTAAAGTGCTACTTTCCCGGCGACCAGCTTGCTAGAACGCGCAAAAGAGCGCATGCGTGTAATAGCAAACTGGTGGCCGGCAGGGTAGCACTTGCGGTGACACGCGTGCGCACCACTCACGTTTTGTTTTTGGGTATTTTGCAATCGCGCTAGGCGTGCGCTTGTTGAAGTGTAGAGCCAATGCCACATTGAGCTTTCCGAATAGCTCAGACTTTCGGGCAGTTTTTTGGGTTTCTTGGGCGGAGGTCAATCTGCTGCACTGCATGCAGTGGGAATCTGGAGTTTTGCTGCACTGGATAATCCGATAGTGGCTAAAAACTGTTTTTCTCGCTTTGACGAAGCTTCCTGAGAGAACACGGGACCAGTAGTTAAAGCTGGGTGTCAAGAATCTTAACACATTGCAAGGTTTTCACCATCATTATGTTGGGTTCGAATTTGGAGAAAGGGTGCTCTAACACCTTTTAAATCCGCTCTTGCTGAGGCGCTCCTTGTGGAGAATGGTCCGCGTGACAGGCGTAGTTTTACTATCTGCGCTCGATCCTCGAGAAACCAAATTTGAAATAAAACCCATACAGGCGCGCCACGCAAATTTGGCTAAAGGGCTTCAGCCCCACTCGTCGTGTGCCATAGCTCAGGCTCATCCTCGTGGGAATACCCAACATCTGTACACAAGGACACTACCGAGAAAGTATCTAGAGTTACAGTAGCAACATCTGAAATCAATCTCTCTATTCAGCTGAATAATGTCTTCCTTTCATCAAAAGTACTTTCTTTCTCATAATGGTCCTGATCATGCCACTGTGCTTTAATGGAGCCTGCCACTGTGCTTCAGAGGAGCTCGTCATTTTGCTTTACAGGACCCCGCCACCGTGCTTCAGATGGGCCTGCCACCGTGCATCAGATCAGAGGGGCCCGCCACCATGCTTCAGAGGGGCCCAACCCCGTGCTTCAGATGGGCCCACCATGTAAGTATGTGGTTTTGTGGTATGAAAGTCCGAGTCCGCAAAGGGTGTGGCGCCGACCCTTTTCATTCACGTTGCGTGGATTTGGAGCTGCAGCCCGTCTCTAGCACTCATCTGCCCAGCCAGAATCTGCATCACCACCTATTACAGTCTTTTACATTCATGTAAGGGTATTGGCCATTCCAAAGTTGCTAGAGAAGTAAAAAAAACAATTGATTGATAATTGAATTGCTGTGTTTGTTGCATATGTGCTTTGCTTTTAAGATAGTTGGTTTAGACATAAGCGCCTGCGCTTTAAAATAATTCCTTCGAATTGGTGTGATAAGGTTGGACGTCTGACAACACGGCTCCTACAGAAAACACACCAAACCTTAGTCTGTATTGATTTTTGCAGGGATATATATCGAAAACGGGCCAAGGCCATTGGAGCGTTTTCATGCAATCACCATATTACATTGCACAAGGTTAGATTTAATTTTAAGCTAGTGAAGAAGTGATTTGCCCAGAATCACAAGACACTCCGTCGACTCTAGACTCCACTCTGTTTCCCCAGTTATAAAGCGGTGGTTAGGCGACATCTCTTCTCTGTTCTTTTATGCCTACTTGTTACCTCGGCTTCATTTGGTTGCTGCCACTTTATCTAATCTAAATGGCCCCATGAACGTACACAGATTTGCTATCCTGCATTACTTTATTTTCCCATCGTTCACTTTAGTGCAGGGATCTACAACCTTTTATATATCTAGAGCTACCCAGGTTCAATACCAAGCATTGGCATAGCCAATAGGTCTCGCTTCTGGGACCTTATAAGTATTTAGTTATGCAGCACAATATCCTTGGTGCAATAAAATCAACTGTTGCATGGCTAAAGACTTATAAGGTCCCAAAGGCGAGACCTTTTGGCTATGCCAATGCTTGTTTAGCTATCTGGTTTGCTAAGGAGGGCCACTTTTATTTTGATACCTGGGCCTGTTGTTTGTCACAGTCCGATCCTGTGTGTTGAGACTCATCTGCTAACCAGAATAACTTTGGAAAATACAATTTGGCAAACAACAGTTTTAGACCTTTGCCACAAAAATTGTGGAAACTAAACTAAATACAGCCTGTTCGTTTGTCCATATTCCCTGTTTTTCCTAGATTGTCGTCATCTGCAATTTAGCAACTCCTTGATATTTATGGTAGGTGTTATATCGTTATACGATTTGCAGTCTCGTGTAATTTTCCATATGAGTTTAAAATTACAATTCTAATTCTTCATAATTTTCGGTTTGTTTTCGCTTTGAGACTACGGGATAAATGACATTATTGGATTTTGTGTCGGTCTTAGATAGCATTATGAATGTCGGTTTTGTCTGCTTTTCTTGCGTTTTTTTAGAACGGTGGGTGCTTTTTGAAGCAAAAAGTCACATTTTGACAGCCTGCTCATGACTTTGCAAATCAAATTGTGCTTGACGCGCTGGGTCTGGAAAAAAGAAACGGGATCAATTCGCATTCCTCCTACCACTTGCCCGATGCTACCTTCTAATTAACACCCCTATTACCTAAATATTGACTATGATGTATTATGCCCCAGGCACGTTGCATTGCATATGTCATAGTCACATAAATAATCAATAGCCTTTATTGCATAATGTACACCAGCACACTGTTCGCTACACGATGCAAGCTGATGTGTTTTATTCATGTGACTTCTTTTGGTAATTTTGTGCTTCACAGTATGTTCCTGGTGCCAGTGTCTACCTGCATCTTTTATGTCATGGAGACGAGGCTAAGGAATGCCTCTTTAACCCTAGCCTTTACAATAAAACATCAAACCCAACCACACGATGGCTAGAAAAGAAT
The DNA here is from genome assembly GCF_964261635.1 of Lissotriton helveticus. Classification (NCBI taxonomy): domain Eukaryota; kingdom Metazoa; phylum Chordata; class Amphibia; order Caudata; family Salamandridae; genus Lissotriton; species Lissotriton helveticus. The sequence continues at coordinate 756,593,972 of NC_136057.1, read as the reverse complement.
CCTTCTTTGCAAGTGACTGGTAACACAATGAATGCGTTTGGGGATTGTGGCTTAGGTTCAAATGTCTGGGATGTATGACATTACAACGCATGCTTTTACCACGCATGCCTTTACAACCCGGTATTTACAACGAAAAACCTTTACAACGCATAGTGCTTTGGGGCGCTGGATAGTGAATAGTTTAATTTACTATTCCAACTCCAGTCCCCGTGGATAGTAGGGAAGGTGTTGGATAGTAAATTAAATCTATTCCCTATCCTAGAACGCCCCCCAGTGCAATGCGTTGTAATGGTTTGCGTTGTAAAAGTAGCGTCGTAAATGCACTGCGTGGTAAAAGTTGCGTTGTAAAGGATGTTTCCCAATTGTCTGCATTCAGTGTGATACTAGGTAGGATGCACCTTCACCAGCCCAAAACACCTGCAACCTAAGGTCTAGTGGCTGTCCGCAAACAATCTGTGGACCCGAGGGCTAATAGGCATCAGAAGAGTTTTCCACTGAATGGGATTGTCTAGCACGGCACAGCACGTCCACTTACAGAGGCACAACTAATAAACAAGAAATAGCTGGACCATAAAAAGAAAGAATTACCTGTACACACACTCATATATGATGAAGAAGTGCAGGTTGACTACACAGCCAAAATATCGTGAATATCATTGAACATTCACAGTGTAATTTAAAAAACCTGACAGTCCCACAGCCCTGACAAGGACTGACAAATTACAGAGGCTAATATATGGGTCAAAATATGTCAATATATGCATAGGAGAGTGGGAAAAAACGTTTATGAGTGAAAGCAGTTTCTTAACAATGAAGATAAATAAAGAACCTTTAGAACGGTTCAGTAGTCAGAATCCCCCATCGTATTATGGCCATTACAAGTAAAGGCCTTTTAAACGGGGACACCTGAAAGACTGGCCTAAAAACCATAATCGCACCCTCTACATAAATCCTTAGGGCTCTAATACTGTCGATGATTGTACATGGTCAACCGGATACAGGTGATACAAGTCACTGAACATTTCATACAGAGGGACTGGTATTTTAAAACTATAGTAGATCTGCTCAAAAGTGTTTATAAATATATATCTATATATATATTGATATTTTGAATTATGCAACAAAAAGTGATGGCTGGAATGCTTGAATTAATACTAGCCATCTGTAATTACTCCCGGTCCATTGTTATTTTGCACACTATTTCACCTCAGTTTGGTCCCAGCGATATACAGATCAGTCTTAACCCTGCTCTAATGGGAAAAGTACAGCCCGAACCAGTCTCTCTGTGATTGCATTCACCAGGACTAGGGCTTAAACTGTCACTTTGAATTGCTTGTCTTTGGAGAAATGGTGTACGTTTTTTCAAGAGAGAAAGTTGGAAGCAGACTGTTTTGAGTTTCTTGAATCAGAGAATATTTGGCATTGTTAGCAAACAGGAACAATTGGGTCTTCGTGGGCTTAGTAACAGGTAGTTTGGTGCCATCCAGGTTTTGATGCAATTGAGACTTTGAGTCTCTGTGTGTGGCTGATTGTGGAGATTTTGAGGTACTGTTGTGGCAAAAGGTAAAATATGATTTATGCTACAGGCTGCTCTCTAATATTTGAGAATAATTAAAATACATTGAAACTACTGCTCAAATATGCAATGATGTGGAATCCTTTTTTAAGTAAATACAGAATTATTTTGATTTCTTCTCAGAAAGATGACCAGGAGTAATCACTGAAGATCAAATAAGCAAATGCAGTTCATTGTGCTTGGGAGACTTCATTCACCAAGGGACTGTTCATGGTTCCTGGCTATCTCGAGATTACTGCTTTTATATAATCTGCCACCATGCGGTGGCAATATCCATCTGCAGGCAGTTTCCTGATTCCATTATCCTCCCTGCACCATCCTCATATGAACTAGTATGTATAGAACTATAATATACAGTTTTCACAACTCAGAAGTTGGTAAATTCCCATAACATTACAGATACCAACACTGTTATAATCCCTCTCTACCTCTTCCCTTTCTTTTTATTTCACCTTTATCTAATTCGTGTCTTACTCTTTCCTCTGCTTCTAGTTGTATATCATCTCTACACCTCACCAATCACTAATCCTTGACTTTCTCTCCATCACTCTTCTCTACATATTCTAATCTATGTCAACTCTGTACAGCCTCTCTTTCTCTTCCTCATTTCTCTTTCTTTCTCATGTCTTTCTACATAGTTCACTGTATGTCTTCTCCCTCCCTTTCTTGCTTTACCTCTCTCTGTCTCTCTCCCTTTCTGACTCAATGTATCTATGCAGTTTCTATCTAAACCCTCTCAACTTTGATTCTTTTTATACCCCATGTCTCTTTGTACCTTTAGCCCCCTCTCTCTAACTTACTATCTGCCTTACATCTCTCTTCACTTGACATGTCTTTCAATGCCTCATTCTTGTTTTGGCCTTCTCTCAACATCGGTACCTTTCATTTCAATTTATTTCTCTCACTACCTCGTGTATTTCTGTCGTGCTTCTTGTGCTCCTGTGCACACTCTAACCCACTCACTAGGGGGCATATTCTCAAGAACGTGTGATAACCATTGCAAAAGTAACTTCCAACGTCACAGTCTATCGCAGGAAAATTACATTGTGTTAACAAAGCATTCTCAACACGGCGGTACCATGCTATAGTCTCCAGATAACGCATCAAATGTCTGCGTTAATAGCAACGTCATGCCGCAAAAATGCGAAACGCGAATGCAAAAAATGTTGCGATGAGGCCAATCATGGTACAAAAAGCAGCGAAAACCAGCGACAGGCCTGCAAATCCCACAAAACTGGTGGGAAAATGCACTATAAAAACTACAGAAACAACACACCAGAAACAATCCAAAGTGCATAGCAACATGAATGCACCCTGACCCAGTGCAGACTCCAAGGCAAACCCCACAACCCCCACAGACCACCAGCAAGGAATGGAGATGTCGGAAAGGACCACCCCACCTTCGACACCGACGCCCTACAACAGCCCAGGGACATCCCAGGCAACCAACCACCAGGACTAGGGCAGCCAAGCTACTTAGAGGAGAACAAAGACCCTGCAACAGACCACATGGCAGGAAGCACCCGCAAGCCCGACTGGCTCCCAACACTTCACCGACCCACATATGGCACCCCAATGCCAGGTGTCAGAACACCAAACGAAGGTGGTGAACAGGTGCGGCTGGGGTCCAAACCCAAGGAAGGCAAACTAGATCACATACTTGAGTGTTTAATATCCTTCAAGGACCACCTACACCCCACAAAGGAGAGTCACACTACCACAGAGACACATGCAGATTCACATTCCCAGTATATAACCAGGCCCAGGGGCACCAAATATCACTCACACACCGACGTTGGCTCTGCGATGGCCCAGTCCACTCCCCTTACGAATTGACAACAAAGCTACATGTCCTAACTCCAACCGCCTGCCTGCAGTGACACGTCTGTGCCCGCTGTACACAGCAGAATGTAATGTTGCAGGGCCCAGGGCCCTCATGCATACAACAAGACCACAGGGAAACACACAGATATTATGTTGAACTGGCTATGGGCACCTGCGCCCGGCCCCTTTATTGGCAGGGCCACATGTACAGTGACGTCTGTGTTGGATGTGTGTGGGGTAAGTGTAAGCCAGCCTGCATGGAGTACTTGGTGCTGGCAACAACTTGAACAGTGGACACCAGTGCAACGGAAACTGAAAACACCTGCATAACAGAGTCAACTGCTGAGCAACGTGGAGGTAGCCGGAGCAAGTACACAGATCGCCCAACATGCAAACAGAAGTTTTCGTGAGTTGCAGTGCACTAAGGTTGGGGCACTAGAGCTGAGCGCGCTCATGTAATGAAAATGACTAGGACTGTGTCCATTCAGGATATTCCTGATGCATATGCAGTGGGGTGTGTTAGATCTTCCTCATCAACGTCCCAGGTCTCCCACACTGCCTGGGGTGACATTGTTGAGCAACGTCTCCACAGCACAAAACTCAATCAGCAACGGTCCATGGGTTGCGGTGCACTGAGGCAGTGACACCTGAAGTGCTGAGCAGGGGATCAGGCAGATGATGGCATCCACGACAGGTGTGAGCAACTCCGTTAGTCTACCAGTACCACTGTTTCGACTCTGGCTGATGGTGGTTGGAGCTGGCCCTGGCAATGGTGTCGTGTGCCTCCTGCTGTGATACGACATCCGGGCCGGTCAAGACTCGTTTCATGTGTGAGCCCTGGTAGACCTCAGTTGTGACCGTAGACAGCGGACAGCGCAGGGCCATATACATATGTCGTCGATGAACCCAAGACCACTGTCACAGAGAGTTAGTGGCCCCGGATGCACAGTGCCCGGCACAGGCACCCCACCACAGGGCGGTGACTTGCGGTCAACTGAGGTATGGCCACGCAGACTGAGCGGGTCCTCGTCGATGTCGAAGGTGAATGTGGCATAGGGTTGCAGGGCACAGTGGAAGGTGTCCTCCAGGGCATGATGCAGAGGGCAGATGCTATCCGGAAGCAGCAAATGGAGGAGTGGAGTGCCACAGCCTCGTTGCCACCACCAATTTGGTATCAGCTACATGAGGATGAAAACAACCCCCAAGTCCATAGATTTGGACGCCACCAATGTTCGACCATAGAGTGTCCATGAATGTTGGGGAACAGACCTAGTGGCACCGGGGCTAAGAGGGGATGCAGTCTGCAATGATGCCGGTACACTGTTATGAACTATGCCATTGCTAAATCAAGACTCTGTGACCTACTGGACCGCAGTGTAGTCCGGAGACAGCGGTCAGCAGTGGCCCACAGCCACATGTTGTAGGCTCGCGATGTACAGAGTTAGTGGCACCAGGGCCGTTGTCGGTAGTGTTCGATCACCCCCATAACGATGATCCTTTTTTCCTCCCAAAAGTAACGTGTCATCCTCTTACGCTTCTCCTTGCATGCAATGATATGTACTCTGCCTTTGAAAAATGGATGCTCAGTTCCAATTGTGTGACCTACTCAAGCACAGCGAAGGCCAAGGGCAGTAGTCCGCGTGGGCCCGCAGAATCTTGGGGTTGTGAAGCACTAATAAGACCTGGTGGCACCACATCGAAGGGAGTATAGTGACATAAACGCAGCCATAATTAATGTGCTCTGCTATGGTGTAATCAAGACTCAGTTCCAAATGTGTGACCTACTAGTCCGCTGTGTCAGCCAGTAGAGTACGTAAATGAAAAAGGACCACGCCAAGAGTTACATGCCTTTTATTCACACCCATACGCTGGCCTGGCATATGCCAGGCCAGCCCACTCTGCTCATGCTTACGGGGGGGAATGTAACAAGCTACATTTACATAATCTTCCCCACTGGCTGGGGTGACATGGTTGCGTCAACTGTCCACTACACTCCAAACACCAGCGGTGTGTGTCAACATGAATATGTGTGTGGTCTGCATACTTGGCATTGTGTACATTCTCATTCATTGGTTGCCACAGTGAGTTGTGCTGTCATGTCTGGTGGGTGAGCATGTTGTATGTGATCTTGTGATATGTGCATTTCCTGTGTTGTGAGTTGCATGATTGTGGAGTTGAGGTATGTCGTGTGTGCAGTTGGTATTGGCCAACGAGCAGTGCATTTTCGTGGGTGCCGTCCTGGTAGCGCACGTTGATGATGGACTGTCGGAGGTGAATGAATCATGCACACTGCCTATGTGGTTGGCGGCGATGTTGGCGGAGATTCCTTGGTTGTCCACTAGTGCCTGCACATTGGTGGAATACGTGCGCTTTCTGTTGAGCTTACTCTGTGCAGTGTTGTGGGGGGCACTAATAGGACATGTGTGTAGTCAATTGTCCCCTGACACGTGTGGGATGCCAGCTGTGGTGTAGATGTCTTGCTTGGTCTGCGGCTGTTCCTGCGCAGTTTGTGGGAAGTATAGATAGTGTGGTATCAAACTGATGGTGTCATCCATGACCATTGTGAAGGACTTGGATTGGCCTGGCTGTGTGACTCCTCCGACTTGTTCAGATGTTGGTTGGAGGGTACCAGAGGCTAACAGGTGCATCACAGCCAGCAGCTTTGTCTGAGGTGGGATGTTTTTTGTCCGCTATGTTGGTACCATTAGCCTGTGGCCAATGGTGGTCAGGATGCGGAGGAGGGTTGTCCCTTTGAGCAAGTAGTGGGCAATGACATTCTCTATTGTTGGGTCTGTGAGGTTAGTGCATTTTCTGGGGTCGCTGTCTTTGTCTGCGCTGCCTCAGTGTTGGTCTGGAGGGGCGGTGGGTGTCCGGAGGTTGGGGGGTCCTGGGGGGATAGGTGTGGAGTTTGTGGCCCTCTTGGGTGTCCGTCCTGCATGTTCAGTGGCTCCATGGCATCTTTTGTTCTTCAGGTGTGGCTCTGGCCTGGGCTCCCTTTTGTAGTGCAGGCTGCGGTCCGACTTTACACCAGGTATGGGCAGGTGTTAATTTCCTGCAGCTAACACGCCTTAGCGTGTGTTTCGTAGTTCTTTCGCTGATCTGGCTGGTCGTTGAGAATGTTGCGACTTGGTGTTGTCACGGCTTTTGGCACGGGAACGCCTACTCTGCATCTCATTAGCGATAGTTGCCGGGGTCATCAGTGGCGATGTTTTTTTGCGGCTGCTATCGCAGGTAAACTTGTGCTATGGGCTGTTAGCACCAGCTTGTGAATGGGGTGATACATTTATCGTGACTTTGGCTGCGATAAAGTGCAGTTAACTTAGCGATAAATCCTTCAGAATATCTCCCTATGTTTCTTTGTTCCTGTCTCAGCTATCTCTATCTCACTCTATAGCTTTACCTATCTCTCTACTTCTGTTTCACTCCCTACCTCTGTACAACCATTTCTGGCTAACACACCCTTTACCATATGTCTCTCCTTACCTCACCTTTGACCTTATGTCTCTCACTACCTCATCAGAAACATGGCATTGTTGCATTTTGAATTAACTTTAGCCCCCTATCTCTAACTTACTATCTGCCTTACACCTCTCTTTCCCTGACATGTCTTTCAATACCTCATTCTTGTTTTGGCCTTCTCTCTACATCACTACCTTTCATTTCTATTTATTTCTCTCACTAAGTCAGGTATTTCTGTCTTACTTCTTGCTTCTTTGTGCTCCTATGCACATCCCAACCGACATGCTATGCTTCTTTGTTCCTGTCTCAGGTATATCTATCTCACTCTATAGCTTTACTTGTCTCTACTTCTCTTATCACTCCCTACCTCTGTACAATTATTTTTGGCTAACTCACCCTTTACCATATGTCTCTCCTTACTTCACCTTTGACCTTATGCCTCTCTCTAACTCATCAGAAACATGGAATTGTTACAGTTTTAATTAGTAAAGACAAATAAAATACAATTTAGTGTTGTAACTTACGTTATTAGCCTACATATATAACAACAATTGTATATCCATTCTAAAGTCAAACCACACCACCATAACATTATATTTCAGTTCCAATCAGGATAACAACATACAGATGTAACTGTTTCCTTATGTGCATTTAAGGCATACACTTGTGAGAGTCAAGGAGGTGTAAGGGAACATTGTAAAATCCCTGAAAAATTAATGGTGGTGTGCACCTATGGCAAGCAAGAGTGCCTATGGGGAAATAGAATAAACTTTAAAAACTGAATGCTGGTATGTGAGCACCTATGGCAGCAGGGGGTCTAGGGGAAAATTGAATAATGCCTAAACAATTAATGCTTTTGTGCAGCTGTGCCCCTATGGCAGGCAGGGGGTGAATGGTGGGAAAGTGTAAAAAACAATTACAAAAATGACAAATAAAAAATGTAATAGAAGTAAAAAAAATCAAAGTAAAAGAAAAATATTAAATAACAAGAACATTAATTGCTGGTGTACTAGGGAAATATGACAAACCCATTTGGAGTCAAGGAGGTGCAGGTGAAACATGTACAAAATGCATATAATATAAACCAAATGAAGGCCTATGGTAAATGCACACTGGTAGGCTACACAAAATGGACACATGGTCAACCAACTACAGTAAGCAAAGAGGCAAAACTACAACAAAGAACACATGCAGGCCTAAAGCAAAAGGACACTGACTGGCTAGGCTACACAAAATGACAACCCGCCACATGGATAGCCAACAACAGCAAGTATGGAGGCATGGCCGCAACAAAGAACACATGCAGGCCCATGGCAAAAGCACACAGCTGGCTACACAAAGTGGCCCAAGACCACATGGTCAACAACAACAGCGAGCAAAGAGGCATGGCCACAACTAAGAACACATGCAGGCATATCGCAAACGCACATTGGCTGACTTGGCTACACAAAATGGCCACCAGCCATATGGGCAACCAACAACAGCAAGCAAGGAGGCATGGCCACAACAAAGAACACATGCATGACTATGGCAAAAGGACACTGGCTGGCTAGCCTATGCAAAATGGCCACATGGTCAACCAACAACAGCATGCAAAGAGACATGGCCACAACAAAGACCACATGCGGGCCAATGGCAAAAGCACACTGGCTGGCCATACAAAAGGGCCACCGGCCACATGGTCAACCAACAACAGCCAGCAAAGAGGCATTGCCACAACAAAGACTGCATATAGGCCTATGGTAAAAACACACTCGTGGCAGGCTACACAAAATGGCCACCAGCCACATGGTCAACCAACAATAGCAAGCAAGGAGGCATGGCCACAACAAACAACACATACAGGCTTATGGAAAGGGAACACTGGCTAGCTAGGCTAATCAAAATAGCTACATGGTCAAATAACAGAAAGTAAGGAGGCATGACCACAACAAAGAACACATGCCTGCCTATGGCAAAGCACACTGGCTGTCTACACAAAATAGTCGCTGGCCACATGATCAAACAACAATCAAGGAAGCATGGAAAACAAAGAACACATGCAGGCCTATGGACACTGACTGCACAAAATGGCTACATGGCATGGAAAAAAAATATATATGGTGGCCTATGTCAAACACAGACACAGGTCAGACCAAGGAGGCATTGTAACACTGAAGAAAATACTATCATTAATTCAGTAATGCCAAAAACAAAAATGAACTGAGCTATAAAATGTTTACAACAACACACATCCTCCCAAGGCATCAAATACTACCCCACCTATACACTTTTTGCAGAAAAATAAAACATGAAATACAAAAGAACCCACTTTTTGTATTTAATCTAATGCCATACCTGCCCTAAATAATGTTTTAAAACAACATATACCACAGAAACAGTTGTTTCATGTACCCATGACTACCGGTCCTGGGAAGACATGGCTTGGCAGTTCGGGCTGGACTGTTCCCATGAGGCACATGGTCAGACTGATTTGCATATAGCCATGTCTGAACTGGGGTGGCAGAGTGGGCTAAAGAACGGTGATGGATTAAACCCAGATCTTTTGACTGGGTGTGAGTGTTTGATTGATTCAGATGCTCCGTCCATCACCACCCCCTTTTGTACCTCTATCAAACAAACAACACCCGTATACAAGAGTTTTTGAGCTTACTTGTGATATTTCAAAAACAAAGTCCTTAAATCCAATAGCATATATGCAGCAGCCACAAAGAGTGATCCTTCCATCTCCAAATCCAAATGAAAAGGTGCCAGGTGATGGACAAAGCACTGGGGGAGTCTCTTGAACAGGAACAGGAAGTTGGAGTCTCTGGAGCACTTCCTTCTTGTTGAAAAAAAAAGTTTAAAAAAAAGGCTTCTCTCACAAAAAAAACTTGAACAGTTTGTTGAAGTAGAATATTAACTCAAAACATCTTTTCGGGTAGATTTGGTTGCTTCCTTAGTTGAGAATCTGCTTGAGGTGCAGCCGGGTGGCTCACACTCGCCCGCGTCCTGAAAAAGGCACCATAGGCTGCCATTGCGGCCAGACCTGCCATAACGGGCGTAAAATCTCAGACTCACTCACTAGCGGCTGGTAAGATGCACATGCCTAAACAAGTCTTGTGCATGCCGACAGAAAAAGAAATCCTGCCACACACTGGATGGCAGAATTTAGTGGGAACTCTGCATTACACGTATATCACTGAGTTCCCAAATTCTTCCAACTACGCAATCAGAGTGAATTTTTCCTCCCAGGCCTACTTCGTACGCCTCAAACCACCTCTCTATGTCACACCCCTACTTGAAGTCAAGCACCAAGTCTCTGCATATGTCGATCTTTCCTTCACCACTGGACACAGTAGTTTCACCTCAACCATTCCTGCTGAAATTTAACAGCTGTTTGGATTTCAAGACCAGCTCTCTAATTCACTGAGGTTATTAGCCAGCAAGATCTTTCTCTCTCCCAAGGCTCTCTCAGCCTCATCCTTTCTTTGTTCAGCTTCCATGTCATGTTGTTCCTTGAGTTAGGCACTCTCAAACCACCTCTCCTCCACCAGGACTTTGTCAGTCCCAGCTCATCTCTCCTCTGCAGCCAGTTGGTCCAGATTCAGCTTCAGGTCCCTCTCAGCCTGTCTGTCCTTCAACTCCTCAGGAGATAGGATTTGGGAGGTTACGCTGCTTCCTGCATTGGATCTAACAGGGGACTCCCTCCCTGAGGCCCCCACCCTCTCCTCTGGAGCCTTTGACAAGGAATTCTTCTCCTCCTCCTTCTCAGGGCCATCGCCCCATGGTCATCTGGTTTTGAGTCCAGGAGTTACCAGGGCTCTGCATTCTCTAACCCTAGGGCTGCAAAGCAATCCTCTCAGACTCTTCTCCATAGTCTTCACTCTCATGGTCCTCTGGTAGAAGCCCCAACTGGCAGGCTTCTTCAAAGGCTCACAGGGCTCTATGAAGCTCCTGTTTAGTGGACCTCCTCCCATAGTCTGTCCCCTTTCCTTGCAGAACTCCTTCAGTTCCCTTATACTGTACAATGACAGACAGGAGAAATCCAGTTCTATTCTGGCAAGGTATTACAGGTACAACAACAAAAGAGTCCCACGTGCATTAAGGTAAAGCTGGAGTCAAATTTAGAAAAATTACAAATGAGAGAAAAAGGGGAATATGAAGAAAACTTGTAATGGTCTCAGATATGGGATGGAAGTGCATGGCACTGCACAAATACAAGTCCCATCCTCACCTGTGATCACCAATGTTAGAAATAGCATGGCACAGAGCAGTAAGGCTTACCTTAGAGGCAATGTGTGAAGTATTTGTGCAACTCTCCAAACAGGGAAACAGTGAAAGCACTGCACAAAAAGTATCCCACGCCAGGTTATGAAAACAAAAGTCTTAGTTTATTAAATAAAACAAGCTCAAATCTACAAAGATCTAATCAGTAAAATCAGAGTTATGGATTTTTAAATAATAAACTTCAATATAGTTCCTAAAAGCATAAAGGGTTAACTGAGTCTATCTGGTTACCCTGGATAGGGTCAAAGTAAAAAGTTCAGGCTGACCACACTGGAGCATGGCTCAGGTACAGTCCCAGATTAGTTCCACTGAAGTTTTACATACTCAAGTTTTGAGACAAGAGTCTTGCACGCTTTAGAGAGGGTTGCAGGGAGCAAAGAGGGTGTCACTAGTGGTGGTTGGCGTGGCACTAAGAGCAGGTCGGGTGGGGAAGACAGGTGGGCTGGCTGGTGCTTTGCATTAACGGGCAAACAATGCTTTCCATACGAGGATGGGCTGGATGCAGCTTGCTCTAAATTTCACTTCGAGCAGCGCGTTGTGGTGAGAGCGGGCCCATTAGCGGTTGTAAAGAGCCTAAATGCTTGAATTTAGGAGTTCAAGAGCCACACCAAGGGTCCAGGACTTGAGGTGCCCCTCTTGGGGGACCAAAACATGCTGAATTCAAAGCCAGTAGCTGATGGGGAGCCTTTTCTGTCGCTGAGGCTCAAATCAGGACAGGAGGCCATCAGCCTAGCCCTTTGAGTCACTCTGGGGTCCTGGGTTCACGATGGAGTTGCTGGTCCAGTTCTTCTTTGGTAGAGGGCAGCAGGTAGGAGGTCATTACATCAGTGCAGCAGTTCCTTGTAGTGCATCAGAACAGATTGGCAGTCCTTGTAGCAGCACAACAGGCTTTCTTCCCAGCAGAGTATCAATAGGTCCAGAAGAATACTGAGGAGTTGGTGCTTGAGGTTCTTCTTTTATATATAGTTGTGCCTTTGAAGAGTGGTGAAGCTTTTAGAGATATGTCCTTGAAGTACACAGATGCCATTCCTGCCTCTAGACTAACTACAGAGGGTACGCAGCACTTTGTGTGGGTGAAGACAGGACAAAGACTATTCACGTATAAGTGAGATTAGCCTAGCTCCTACCTCCCATCCTGCCAGTGAGTGCCCATCCAGCCACATCTAGCGCCTGGGAGGAATTCACAAACCCCAACTGCTAAATACACCCAGTATTGTGACCAGAAACAGACTGCAGGCACCAAATGGCTAAGGCAAGAAAATGCCAGTTCCCTAAAAGTGGCATTTTCAGAAATGTAATTTAAATCCAACTTCACCATGAGTTAGAATTTTAAATCAGGAATCCAGAGACACCAAACTTGAACCAGTTATTTCTTCACATGTGGAAATTACACATATAAAATGTATTAAGCAACTCCAATGTTATCCTATGGGAAAGATGGGCCTTGCAGTAGTGAAAAAAGGAATTAAAAAGTTGTCCAGGACATGTAAAGCTCACAAGTACATGTACTTTTTAAATACACTTCACCCTGCCCTTGGGGTTGTCCAGGGTCTACTCTAGGGGTGACTTATATGTATTAAAAAGGAAGGTCTGGACCGGGCAAAAGGTTTATTTTGCCAGGTACAAATGCAAGTTAAAACTGCACAAACAAGCTCTGCAATTATTGGCCTGAGACATATATAAAGGGCTGCTTAAATAGGTAGCACAATCAGTGCAGAAAGCCCACTAGTAGCATTTTATTTACAGACCCTGGGCACTTGTACATCACTTTACGAGGGACTTATAAGTAAATTAAATATGCCAATTTGGTGTAAGGCAATGTTACCATGTTTTGAAAAGAGAGCCCAGCAACTTTAGCACTCGCTAACAGTGGCAAAATGCACAGAGTCCTAAAGCCAACAAAAATGAATTCAGCAACAAGTAGGAGGAGGAAGGCAAAAGGTTTGAGGGTGACCCTACAGAAAGGGCCAGGTCCAACAAAGGCCTACCCTAGGTGTGACTTATAGAAGGTTTGGGCCTGACAAAATGTTTATTTTGCCAAGTTGTAATGACAGTTTAAAGCTGCACACACAGGCTGCAATGACAGGCCTGAGGTGTGTTTAAAGGACTACGTGAGTGAGTGGCACAATACGTGCTGCAGGCCCACTTGTAGCATTTAATTTGTAGGCCCTGGTAATATCTAATACACTTTACTAGGGATTTGTAAATAAATTAAATATGTCTATTGTGCATAAGCCAATGTTGCTGTTATGTGTTTCCTGCATGGTCCATTGTTGTTTTCCTTATGTTAGCCTAGTTGTACATGCTGTAGACCACATTTCTGTTGCACATGCTACTACATAATCAGGCTTGCTTATGTACCACATTTGATTTTCACACATAACCGGCATATGTTTTGTTCTTTTCCTGGGATTTAGTCTGAACACCATAGACAAGGTCAAACAATAACGTCCCTTGTTATTCTCTCTGGTCGAACATTAGCAGCTAGACATAGCATGAGAATGCAGCTGCTGTTTGTGAGCACACATATCTTGTCATATTACTAAGGATGAGAGTTCTAAAAAACACACACTGAGCGAAGATCCTGAGGCAAGATTACCATGCCAGCTGAGATGTAGAACTTCCATCTATGTATGCTAAGGTATGTGGTGCACCACTCGTCTCAGAGATCTTTGATATATAATCATTATTGTTAGTAGAAGGAGAGGGTTTAGGCTAATCTGCCTTTTAACATGACAGGGCTTTTCATGGTATATGGGTTGTTAACCAAGCTAGCTATATTTTTGCAATGCATTTGTATTTCTTATTGTGGCACAAATACTGCATCTTAGAGCATGATAGTTTAAATAAATATTCTAAACTTCCTTCGTGTCTCTTGTTTATCTTATTGTGGACAAGTTCGAGTCAGAGTGTGAAAGGGTGTGTCCTGTTACCGCGATCCCTGAGAGGATCAAGACTGTTGCATTCTGGGGTGCCAACTACTTATTTCTCCGGAAAGTTGGAGGGCAAATAAGGTACTATAGCTAGTCGGACTCGGGCTCATAGATACTGAGGTAGTCTGGTGACTCAGTCCCTACATGCCAATGTTCTAAGATCGCAAGCCTGAGCAGAATCCCTCCAACATGGGGCAGCCAACATTTTGGTCAGGTGCTTACTTGTGTCAACTATGAGTAGTGCTTGTGCTTATCCCCAATACTCTTGTACCTTTGTATTGGAGCCATCAGTGGTGTTGTTGATCCTCCACAGTTTTTAGGTAGCACCTAGTTCTGTTGGTTTTACAAGCTTGAATGTTAAACAGTTGTGTACCCTGTTTGTGCTATGCTTTGTATCCATCATAAAATTACTTATGGCACAACTATTGCGGCCATCTGCCGACCAGCAGTATATGCCCCTTTACAAAAATATGGAGTACCTAATGCGGGAACTCCTATAATTTTTGTTGTAGCAGTGGATGCTGCATTCTGCTTTGAAGTTTTTTTTATTCCTGAGCAATTCTGATCACAATCTGGTCTATCTACATTAATATCACTACCACCTCCCCCCCACAAACAAAATATTTTATATATCAACTGGTTATTTTTCTTTGACTTAGTGTTTGACTTCCTTGGAACAATAGAATTAATTTTAGTGAGAACTTCAAATGACTTTTATTTCACGATTTAGTAACTTTAATACCATTTCTGAGTTTCTGTTCTTGTGCACAGAACAATATAATATATATTTTGTTAACTAGAGAGATTGCATGTGGAGGGGTTTGAAAAAACATGTAGGTAATTCCCTTCTTGTAGTCAGTTTTGAAGCAATGTTTTCGAATCTGCCTGAAGAATGCCAGTTGTATTTAGTAAGTCACAGTTTTCTGTGACACTTTTGTAAATGATTTATAGCTGCTAATGTCACGTTTTCTAATATGCATACAGTACATTATGTGCCTGATTGCAAAAATATGCTAATGCAACTCAGGCGACACATTTTCCAGTGCGATTTTATAATTATATGTAACTTCAGTCAATGAATATCATATGCATAAAATTAATAATAAATAAATTACACATTAACAATCAAGATGAATGCACATATAAGTAGGAAAGGCTGAAAATGACGTAGGTTTATAATGAAATTGGGAAAGCAATGGCATTTCTAAGGACTAAAATAGTGTCTGTGCAGTTAAGCCTGTAAGGGGGAATCACATCATCACATTTGCTTGATGGTCTTTTTCCACAATCTAAATATGTAGAGAAGTATTTATAATTTACTAGTAGGTAAAACTCAAACTTTGTGGAAATATTCTAGTAAGTAACACTATGGCCCTGATTATGAGTGGGTTGATGTTTTCTGACCCCCGTTGAAACACCTGTTTGCATAAAGGTCGGAATCATGAGTTGTGTAGTACTTACTGCACCACAGCCGCATTATACATTATGCCCCAGGGTTGGATGTGTGCGCCCACTTTGTGTGCTCCTGGGGCATAATGGTATTAGGCCACAGATGCTTGTGCATCACCTTCTGTAATACTGATATCACTGGCACACAAATAGCGCCAGCGCTATCATGTGAAGGCATTCCCTCATTTGGGTGCATGGCCTCATGCAAATGAGGGAACCACTTTGCCTCTGAGCAGTCAGATTTTATTTAGTGTGATAAATAACACCTACTCATCTGAGTCACTCATAAACAGGGACTATACAAGAGTGAATTGTGTACATTTTGCTCTGCACTGAATTTATCAGTATGTAGGAAAATATATATCAATTAAGAATGTCATGCAAGGGTAATCAAGCATTAAAACAAGCAAATCTGCCAAAAACGAATAACTTGGGTACTGGTTGACAAACCATTTTGGGGATGCAATCCCTGAATTTTGTAAAATCTCATAGGTTACATTACCGGATTACGAGTAAGTCTAAAAAATGTTGAGCATAATTTGCACATACAATTTGCGACATGCCTGCTCATATATCTTCTCAATTCAAACACATCGCTTTATATCCTAATCCTCCAAAAACTGTAAAGGTAGACTTTGCTATAATTAGATTCCTTGCTACTCAGAGCATAATAGGCTGATTGGAAACACTGGGGTTAAAACCCATGAACTTCAAGTTGCGCACAGTGTGAATGGTCACATAGCCAAAACACCTTGCCACATTTTAATTTCATTTAATGTTTGGTGCAAGGCCAGAATCCTAGTGGTACCATGATTTGTACCATTTCTAAAACGCCATATTTAAAATGGTCTGAAAACACTACTTTACAGTTCAAAACGACTTGTTTTAAATAGGTTGATTGCAAATGACAACACTACTTGTTATCTAACCCACAATATGTGATGGGAGGAATGCTCACAAATCATGTAACCATTGGCAATCACTCAGGTTAGCTTTACAATTAATTTTTTTTTGCCCATAATGCCACCTCAGATTAAACATGATCATATGCAAATCAGCCTTGGCCCTGCTCCTATGGGAACAGTGCACCTCAAACTGCCAATTCCGCTCCACAACGAACTGGAAGACAAGCAACTCAGAACCCTTTTGGCCTATTTGAACCTCTTCAGTTGGGTGCAACTTGGCTACAGCGACATAGAGAGCACATGGCCAGTGTCTGTACATACCCATGGCCCCTCAGAGCATCACTTCAAACACACAAAAAGTAATGCAAGGGATGCTTGTAAACAGTCTAACCACTGGCTATCACTTAGGTTAGGTTGGTACTCTTCTAAAAGAAAAGGGGGACTGAATAGGATGTTTGTTAAAAAAGAGAGTGCTTTAGCGTCCCTCTTAACTAAGGCAGGTACAAGCGACCAGCTGGGGACTTGCAGGCTAGTGTGGAGGATGTAAGAGTACTGTGGTGTCTCCTATCAAGCTGTCCTGAGGAAGACTCCTCTGTATAAATTATTCTTGCACACACGTGTAAGGGTCATAGCATCGCAAAATGAAACAAAGTGGAGGATGTATACAATAGAAGTGGCGGAGTGTGGCGTTAGCCATCATGGCTTACCACCTCAATCTGCCACTTCGTAAACGCAAGATTGCACCTTATTTACAATGATATGGTGCAGCCTTGCATTTCCCCCTGCGATGGCGAGCGCTACACTTAGCAGTGTTATCTATAAAAATGTACCTTAAGGAGTTATCCCACAAATCATTCAATTATTTATGTAACCATGAAAATGGACACAGAAATAAATCACAGTAGGAATAGAATCGAATAAAAGTTGTGTTTATGGTTTGAATTTAAATCAAAATCGACTCCTAGCAACACTGTCACTACTAAAAAATCTTCAGCTTCCGTAGTAGTGTGACACCCTTTTTGTGAACAATATCTGATACACAGATCCAATACAATTTCCAATTCCAGATTTCCTAGATAGTTTCTTTCTATACATATATGTACAACACAATATCAAAACTTGTTGACAAATATATGCAAAATGGGTGTCCAATAAGTCGACGTTTCGGTCCTAGGTAGGTCACATAGATCAATCAGACCATCTTCAGGATGGTATCCAAAAACTCCTGTATAAAAATGAAAACAATTCATACTCTAGTGAATACCCCCTAGGTTCTAAAAGTATCTTCTGCTCACACCATAGTCCAACATCAGTGACTGACTCACTGGGCAAGCCCACAATGTGAAAAGCCTCAAATCATTCCAAATTATGTTACACCACTCAATGTGCAACAGGAAACCAATTACGACCCATACAAACATCAAAATGTGCCCAAGATCCACAAGCTTGTGACCGGCACCCCAAGAAACACAACTCCTTACTCTATGTAGTGAATGGTATCTTCATCCTGCTTATTTTCAGTCAAATATCTGAAGTAAGGACATAAAATACAGTCGCTGTTTAGATGAAAACCTCTAGTTTAGATGCAGAGTTCCAATTCAAAATATTCAAATACACAAATACTACGTAAACCGCCAAGGCAGCCAACAGTCTTACCTTTGTTGAAAACGGCCACTTCATAACTGTGAATGAAGGGAAAGAAAGCTATAGTCACTCCTTTATTCTATACTATCTATATACTATGTCTAAAACCACAGTATTAAAATTACAATTCTGCTTACAAGTAAGTGGGTCATAAGAAAATCAATTTCTCCGACACGGCTTTCCTGGCATTCAAAGTCCGTTGGAGACGGCCAGCCTCACGCTGACCTATAATTCTGTAAGCGTGCATCCCTATGTGGCGTAATCCGCCATCTTGGGAGTAGTTAATTGACGCCAGTTTCAGAAGACTATAACGGACAATTACAAAAATGTGCACAATTATCTCCACAATTATTTCAATCAAGTGGACCTTCAGCACTCTAGAAACAACATAATGATCAACTACCATGTATAAATAGTATAATTTCATAGCAATGGTAGCACTCCGAAACTTACTGATGTTCTAAAACCATAACATGATGTGTGATCTAAAATCAGGCACATTACTCCTAGAACAAGTCCACTTATTCAAACCCGGTTTTAAACTCCACAACAACAAATTACTTAGACCATTAACGATACATTGTTGCCAGAGTGTGCCATTCCACAAATTAATTCAAGCCTTTCTCCACAGTCTTAGCAAACCAAATCCATCTGTTTTCTTTCAGTGTGAGCAGATAATTGACGTTATGATAGCGTCTAGAACCCTTGACTGTCTCTAATACAAACCATTGCATATCTGTTGGAGCATGCAACATCAATAAATAATGCTCTACAGGTGGTGCAGTTGTTATTTTACAACATATTCTTGATTGGTGTTGTATTATACACTTTTTCACCTCTTGTCTAGTTTTTCCAATGTAAAACAATGAGCAAGGGCATTGAATACAATAAATTACATTTTTAGACAAACAGTTAGAATGTTGTTTCAACACCCATTCCTTGTCATTCACAGTACACGTTTTCACAGCTGTAGTGGTGGCACAGGAGGCAAAATGCCCACATGGATAATGTCCCACTACTGGCATAAGCCCCCACATATCCTGTAACATGGTTGGTCTAGGTTCATGATATGCCTTCACAAGGTGGTATCTCAGATTTCTCCTGCATTTGAAAGCAAAGCGTGGTCTCTGCCATTGTAAGTCAACTTTACTTATCAAATGCCAATTCTTGAGAACAATCTTTCTAATATCGTTGGACTCTGTGCCATAGGTCGTTACATATGTAATAGCATTATGATCAACATTCTGATGTTCTTTTATCTGCAACAACGCTTCTGTGTTATAATACTAAGCTCGCTTCATTAACCTCTTTACAAGGCGATAAGGGTAATCTCTCTTAATTAATTTTGCTTGTAAGATTATTGCTTCTCTAAAATAGTCCTCCCTTCTGGGACAGTTACGCTCGATTCTCAAGAACTGTCCAAAAGGGAGCTTATCACTTAAATTACGTGGATGACAACTTGTATATTTTAGAAGCGTTTTTCTTGTTGTAGGTTTTGTATACAAATTCATGGCTAGCTGCCCCTCATTATTAGGTGTCCCTTCCTGCACATAAACAATCCTGAAATGCCATTTGTGACTTTCATGTGTGCTGGTTAATGCAGCACACATGAAAGTCACAAAATGTAATTTTTTTTCAAAGATTGTTTATGTACAAGAATGGGGCCGTCCTGTACATAAACATTCCATGGAATTTTGTTTTTTCCTTGTGTGCTGCACAGGGCAAAACGAGGAGAAATAATGCATTTCGCCTTGTTTCGCCTGGACTTAATTTTGGCGCTGCCTCCTATGTACACTACCCTTGTACATAGGGAGCAGCATCAAAATCAGTGGGTGTTGCAGTGGAACTCCCACTGCAACACCCACTATCCACCCTTTTCACGCTAAGCATAGTGTGAACGGGGACCTTATTTACAAGGCAGCACTAAACCACGTTAAGTGGCTTAACGCTGCCTTGTTAATAAAGCTAAACCCCAATCGCCACCACACCATCGATAAATGTGACGTTGTGGCGGCGAAAGGGACTTGTACATATGCCTCAGAGTGTTCTACTAAAACCTGGTGAAAGAAATTAAGATATGTCCTTGTCTGACAATGAGAAACGTATTCAGTAATGTTTTAGCCAGGCAAAGACAAACTAATAGTAAAGAAATATGTAAACCTTTTGTTGTACATGCATCTCTCCCAGATTGTACACGCACTTTGTCTTGTCTCTGCACTGGTAACGGAGCACCTTGTAATGATGTATATTGTTTATTAAGCAATGTTGCAATAACGATACATGTTCCTATTTTTAGCATCCCTTTGGATCTTATTTGAAAGTGTTTGAAAGTTCCATGGTGCTGAGGATTCTTTTGGAGACCTCTGATTGAAAGTCAACGAACCAGAGCATAATTTGTCTGAATCAAACGTTTGTTTGGACCGTAATAGACTCATGTTCTGAGGAATGCAGGGTAAAACCATTGATTATTACGTGCTAGATAATGGTATCACACTAAAGCTCTTATGTGAGAACATAAAATATGAATTTATTGTATTCATCAGTTTTACATCTTATTCTTTTATTTTTCATTTTTTATTGAGCAGAGCATCAAGAACATAGCAATAGGAATGATAATACATTACAGGGAAACATTATTAGATCGACGCATACCAAATATGGATAAAAACCAATACAGTAAAAGTACAAAATAAGTACAGGAAGCATATTGCATCAGTGATTTAACAGCACGCCAGTTTTTACAGTAATAACAGTAATGAAGCAGCTTTGCGGGTATACAATTCATTCTTACTAAAGTAATAAATTATTAGAGTGCTAAAGTGTAGAGGTGCTAAAGTGCTGGAACGACCAGAAAAAAAACAACCCCCAGATCCCAGAGCACAATTCCCCCAAATCTCCCAACCTTTAAGTGTAGATGATCCTGTATTTTTTGTCGAGATGAGACTACTAGTCTGTCAGGGTTTCCAGGTTCATTAAATATTTCCAGGTTTCATTAAAATATTTAGAAGCACCCACCCTCCTTGCATAGGCTTCCTCTAAAATCCCCATCCATTTCATTTTATTTAACAACTTCTCATAAGTGGGTGCTTCCGCCAACCTCCAATTCTGCATATTTAAAGAGCGAGCAACGAGGGAGGAAACGGCTAAAAAAGGTCTCCTCTGCTTTTGTCAAATTTGCCCTAAATTTACTGATTCCAGAAAGGGCAACCTCGGCCTCTAACTGTACCCTCTTCTTAATCGCCTGATTTAAGACCAAGAAAATCTCACCCCAAAAAGGCCCTAGCCTAGGGCCTGTTAAGAAAATATGAAGCCAGGCCCCTTCACCTTCTGCCTGACAGTGTAAGCATCTATTCTCAACTTCTGGGTATTTTTTATTAAGAGCTTTGGGTGTAAATTATGCCAACCAGTGGGACAGAAAGGCCATTCTATTAAAATTGGCTGCTCTCAAGGCCTTACTCCCTAACTGGCATATGGCCTGCCAATCTTGACCTGAGAAGGTACATTGAGTTTCCCGAGTTACCCTTCCTAAGTATTTCTCGAACAATAAACATTGACTATGATTACACAAAAGATGATACCAGTTCCCCACCCCTTTTAACTTTGCTCCAAAAAAGGCAGTCACCAGCTTAGATGGGGCTTTGTTAAACGAAAAGTTATGTATATTTAGAAAATGCAAAATCTGTAAATATTTGAAAAAAACTCTTGCCAGGTAATTACTCGGTTCTGAATTGAGGTGCGCCCTATCTCTTCAAGCCCACAGGCCTTCAAATTTCGAATTTGGAGGTCCAAGTGTTTACATTCACCTAATTTTAGATACTACAACCCGGAAGAACCAGCATGCTTAAAAAAGGATTGTAATCTAATGGATTACCCTTCAAAGTCTTGTATCTCGTTTTCTTGGGAAGTTTAGAGGTTTTTAAAAATATCGAGGTCTGCGAGCCAGCTTCCTGCACCATTTTATCCCCAAAAAATTGTCTTTTAAACCATTTGAAACCAACAAATGGTCTTTTAAATCTAAAAGTGCTGCATCACACGAACATGTGGTAATGACTAATTGTACCACTGGGAGTTTGATCCCTCGGTGTCTTCTTCCCCCAAACAAACTGTATAAACATTTTTTCCAGCTCCTTATTGATTTAAATAGGTATATTTATAAAAAGGAAAATGAGTAAAGGGAGTATGGACATTTTGATAAAGGATAGTCGGCCTATCAAAGTTAAAGGTCGTAGCCACCAATTGTCCAGCAGTTTTACCCTGCATAGCTATATAACTGTTGATGCTGATCAGAAACATAAATCCCCAAATAACTTATCGGGTTGGACTTAGCGGCTTGGTGTTAAAGATTAACAAGAAGGAAAATCCTGTCAGGATTTAAAACTATAATTTCGGTTTTGTTTTGATTTATTTTATAGCCCCCAATCAATTCAAATTTACTAAATTCTGTTAAAACCAATTCCAAATTCTGACTATCGAGACTGAGATATAAAATAATATCGTCCTCAAACAACTTTAATTTAGACATACCTGAAATTGGAGCATTAATTGCTACATTGTCTCGAATTTGGATAGCTAGGGGTTCAATAAAAAATGTGAACAGTAAAGGGGAAAGCGGACACCCTTGTCTTGTCCCCTGGGTTAATTGTATTGTACCTACATGGTTTGAATTTATAACCACCTGTGCCTGAGCCCCCGATAGATGTTCAAGACCTCAGGAGGAACTCCGAACATGCCAAGACCATAAAAAAGAGTATTCCAGTTTACCAGGTTGAACGCCTTTTTGGCGTCGACCATCATTATACAAGCCGGGGTAGAATTAGTATTGAATTAATCAAGAGCCTGTATTAAAAATTCAGTATTTGAGGACATCGACCTCCCGGCAATGAATGCAGACTGACCCTTATGAATTACTTCCTGTGCTAATGGTATAAAACGCTGCACCCAAGTCTTCATTAAGATCCTGTAATCAGCATTGAGAAGGCTGATAGGTCTATAGGAATTAACATTCTTAGGGTTCTTGCTCTTTTTCACATAGCTGACAATGATCGCCTCTTCGAAAGCCGAAGGAACAGCACCACCATTTTTAATCTGGTTGAATAGCTTTGTCAGGAACGGGGTCAACTCCTTTGAGAATACCTTATAAAATTCTATGGGCAGCCCATTATCTTCACAGGCTTTCGCTCCAGCAGTTGAATTCAGCGCTGCCAGAATTTCGACACTTGATATACTTAGTTGTATCTGTTCCACAAGTGAATTAGACAGTCTAGGGAGATTTACGCCATCCAAATAATTCTGTACAGCATTTTGCCCAACTGGATATTCCGTTGTATAGAGCTGTTGGTAATGCTCCATGAAAGCCTGAGCAATCCCATCCCTACTTGTCACAACAAATCTGATTTTAGGGTCTACCACCTCTGAGATTAAGGCCGCTTCCTGTCTGGTTTTAGTTGACCCCGCTAACAATTTGCCCACCATTTGGCATTCTTCATATACCCGTTGTTGTAAGGTTCGGGAGCTGCTAATTTCTTTGAATAAGAAGAATTCCCGTAGCGCCTTTTTAGCATTTTCAAGCTGACTACGTTGAGACGCTTTTCTCAGGTTCTGAGCATTTTCAATTGCCTGCTGGAGTTATGCTATTTTAACCCATCGTATTTTAGACTGAGCGGCCGAGAAGGTGATCATTTGCCTGCTCACAGATGCCTTGAACCCCTCCCATACTGAGAATGGTTCTGCCGTCCCCTCATTGAGCCTAAAATATGCAAGAATCCATTCTCTTAAACCTTCAACCCATTGTTGATGTTGAAGAAGAAGAAGAAGACAATCCATCTGCGACCTTGATCTCTCCCTCCTCCACTCTTCAATTTCTAGGTCAAGCTTAATAAAAGAGTGGTCGGAAAATGAGTTAGCCCCAATTTCTGCCTTTAAGATATTCAATGAGCGAGATGTTAAAAAAAAGTTGATATGCGATGCTGTCTGGAATTGGCAAGAATGGCATGTATAGTCGGATTAGCATTATGCCAGGGATCCCTCATTACTCCCTCAGCCCGACGCTGTTCAACATTTACATGGCCCCGCTCACATGCGTAGCCCGACAGTACGACCTCAACATAGTCTCCTATGCGGATGACACTCAGCTGATCCTCTCCCTCACCAAGGAGCCCATCACTGCCAAAGCCAACCTCCACGAAGGAATGAAGGCCGTCGCCGACTGGATGAAGACCAGCCGTCTGAAGCTGAACTCGGACAAGACGGAGGTCTTCATCCTCGGCTCCAACCCTTCAGCCTGGGACGACTCCTGGTGACGGATGGCACTGGGGGCAGCCCAGACACCCACCGACCACGCACGCAAACTGGGAATCATCCTCGACTCAACACTCTCAATGACCAAGCAAGTCAACGCCGTCTCCTCCTCCTGATTGAACACCCTCTGCATGCTCCGCAAGATCAACAGATGGATCCCGACAGATACAAGAAAGACAGTCACCCAGGCCCTCGTCAGCAGCAGACTCGACTACGGAAACCCCCTCTACGTGGGAGCCCTGACCAAACTCGTCAATCGACTACAATGCATCTAAAACGCCTTAGCACGACTGATCCTCGACGTACCACGCCATGGCCACGTCACGGCCACGTCACCCCCCACCTGAGAAACCTGCACTGGCTCCCCGTCAAGAAGAGGATATCCTTCAAGCTCCTCACCCACTCACACAAGGCACTCCACAAGACTGGCCCAGCCTCCCTCAACAGACGGCTCTCCTTCTACATCCCCAACCACCAGCTACGCTCCGCCAACCCCTGACTTGCCACCGTCCCGCGAATCCGAAGAACCACCGGTCGGAGATCCTTCTCCCACCTTTCCGCCAAGACATGGAATACCCTCCCTCTGAGCCTTTGACAGACCCAAGACCTGCTGACCTTCAGGAGGATGCTCAAGACCTGACTGTTCGATCAGTAGCGTCCCCCCAGCGCCTTGAGACCCTCGCTGGTATGTAGTGCGCTTTACAAATGATTGATTGATTGATCCATCAGCTGATAGTCATGCATTATAACCTCGAAGACTTTTTTAGTCTTTGGCTTCCGTTTTTTTTTGTTAGAAGTATCTTTTTTCAAGTCTTGGATATAATTAAAATCCCCACCAAAAATGATTTGACCATTTGATCTTTGCCAACGCTGAGGCATCATCCATAATTGGACCGTAGTAGTTGACAAAGTTCAAAATACTCCCATTTAATTTTACCATTACCCATAACCATCTTCACTGGGGATCACTCCGGACTTGAACAAATTCCCAACACATATTTCTAGAAAAGTAGATAGCTACACCTCTCATTGCTAACCCAGTTGAGGTAAAAAAGGCATCTGAAAATGCTCTCAGTAGAAAGAGCTTAGGTGAATTTGTTTTTAGATGTGTTTCTTGGAGAAAAAGAACTTGGGGCATAAAGGAGGTCAGCCATCTTATAAATCTTATAAGCCCTCTGTATTTTTGTTTGTTTAGTATACCATTCACATTTACTGACAAAATACGACATTCACTAGCCATATCTATGAATTAAATAGCCATGATAATCGATCAGATTCAAAACCCTGTTTTTTCCACTCTTTGTTCCCTACGCCCCTACTCTTTTTACTGCTATTAAGCACCCACCTCTCCCTCCTTAACCCCACACCAGAAATATGGAAAACCCCCACCAGCCACATCTCACCCTCCCCTGATACACAATGGGGTGCCTTGTAACTGCACTCTATTTGACTCTCTCTCCTCCGCCAACCCTGGAGATCCTTGACATCTATTAAATACAAAATCATTTCACAGATAAAATCTCTTCCAGCAAACCCTGGGCTTCTTCTATCATAGAGAACATATGAAATTTCCCCTTAATAAGAACTCAAAGCTTTGATTGTTGGGCTATTCAAGCCTGGGCCCCTTGGGCTTTAAAAAGATACCGTGGTTTTACGAACTCTTTTTGCCTACGTCCAGCTTCCACAGACATGTCTGAAAAGATCTGGCATTTTGAGACCTCATTTACAGAGAATTGTTTCTGGTGTATAGCCTTATTCAAAATCCTTTTTTTGATTTCTATAATCAGCAAAGTTCCCTAGAACTGTTCGTGGGATCGTTGAATTAGGTAGGGTATGTGACGGATCTCGATGCGCCCTTGTAATCGTGAGGTCACCAGAAAACTCTGGCAAGACCTTCTGCTTGGTAAATGACTCAACCAATTGGAGAGTTTGAGAACCCTCGCTCCCCTCGGGTACTCCGACGAGGCGTAAGTTCGAACATCTAGAAGGATTTTCAAGTTCCTCTAGTTTATTCTCCAAAACAACTTTATCTTTTACTGCCTCCTTTACTTACAGGCTACAAAATAAGAGGGAAATTCTGGCTGTCAATTTATCAGGCCACTATTTATTTGAGCAGACCAAAAGCTCAGACCATGGTTCTTAATCTTAGTGCATTGTAACCACACAGCTTTATACTGTTAGACACTTTTGGAAAACATTATACTCATGTCCGAGTCAAATACACATTTATTACACATCAACTGTGATACTTATAAAGTGCATACATAATTTGAACCAATGTGCGACAAAACATGTGCAATCATAATAATATACACATTTTCAAACAGTATACAAAATTACACTAGCAGATTGTTAATACAAATAATATAAAGCAATTCCATAGGGCCCTACAACTTGGCACAATTTATGGGACTGCTGCCACAAGGGGTACATGCTACTCTGTGGGGTACATTATATTTGCAGACCCTCTTGAGAGGACAAGAACTTCTCTAAATGCCCTTTGCGGCCAAAGAAGGTGCGAAATGCCGACGCGTTTCCAATCCCGAAAAGAATTCACAGGATTTTCATCAGGGATGTGGGACGTCATTATTTAACTTGTTGTTACAGAGAAACATTTTGTTCTTCCAAACAACACAACAGCAGAACAATTTTTGTGAAGTTTTAGGAGAAAATAGATCACTGGAAATCTTGGATGTGTTTTATTAAAGATCGAGTTAAAAGTAAGTGCGTTAATTTCATTTGTGCTATAGTGTAAGCAACACAAATAACTTGCTAAAAGAATTAAACACGTTTGTCGTTTTCTCATTGCAGTCAGCGCTGTAAATGATCTGCGATGGTGAAAGTTTCACCGAATGACTCATGTTGAAAATAAACTTGACTGTTTACTCTTCCAGTCTCTTCCTGACGACATATTTGTAGGTTAAATTGTAACAGACTTTGAAACATGTGGGAGACAATGTCAAACATTGCCATATTGACACCAAATGCCCTGGTTCTTTTAGGTCCTGAAAACTAGACATCAACGTCACTTGACACAAAAAGTGCACCATTACAGGTACTTTAAAAATTAATGTAAAGATGATCATCAAGCACAACATAAGAGAAAGGGTTTTTTCCTTTTAGGTGATTTGTTTTTTATTAATTTCAATTTGCAGGTTACACCGTGCCTCAGACCTGATGAAAATCCAGTGAATTATTTTTGGGATTGGAAACGCGTTGGCATTTCCCGCCTTTTTTGGCCACAAAGGGCATTTAGAGAAGTTCTTGTCCTCTGAAGAGGGTCTTCAAATATAAATGCACCCCACAGAGTAGCATGTTCCCCTTGTGGCAGCAGTCCCATAAATTGTGCAAAGTTGTAGGGCCCTATGGAATTGCTTTATATCATTTGTATTAACAATCTGCTTGTGTAATTTTGTATGCTGTTTAAAAATGTGTATAATATTTATGATTGCACATGTTTTATCGCACATTGGTTCAAATTATGTATGCACTTTATAAGTATCACAGTTGATGTGTAATAGATGTGCATTTGACTCAGACATGAGTATAATGTTTTTCAAAAGTGTCTAACGGTATAAAGCATTGTGATTACAATACACTTAGCTTAAGAACCTATGGTCTAAGCTTTTGGTCTGCTCAAATAAATAGCAGCCTGATAAATTGACAACCAGGTTTTCCCTCTTGTTTTGTTGCATTTATACATCCAACCTGGCGTCTTTTGTTTGGACGAAACCCCTCAGTTTTCTCTCCTTTACTTTCAGGAGCATTGAATTCATTTGATCCTCCAAAACAGAGATCCTTGACTTGGCATCTAGAATTCTGGCTGGAAAACGTGCCAGAGCTTCTTCAATTTTTCCTAAACGGAGATGGAGGGAGGCTATATCATTTTCTTGGGACTTCGTCATTTCTATGATTTCGTCCAAAATCAGATTCAACATAGCTTTTATGTCAATCTGGTGAGTAGCAACTTCTTCGGTCGATAACTGAGACTCGTTCTGTTGTAGCTTCCCATCTTGCTTCTGAATCCCGACAAGCTGGTCTAGGAAATCCAAAACAGGTTGACAGTACTGCCTGGGCCTGTAATGGAGAATGTGCCTGTGCCTTGGGCGACTGCGCTGTTGTTGCATCTTCAGGAGGTGACAGAGCCAATGCTGAAACCTGAGTTGGTGATTCTGATGAAAAAGACTGATTGTCCAGAAATAGACTGGGCTTCTGTGGTAGTAAGGTGGCTACAGAGGGAGCCAGCACCAACACCGGTATCTGAATCGGAGGTGACAGAAGTAGAGTCTGCCGGGGGGCTTGTATATGCACCCCCCTGCCAATCCTCCCTCCGTCCGTTGTATCGGGTCTGCAGTGGATTTGACAAGAGCTGAGGCTGACTGCGAGGATTCTTTAGAGAATAGCGGAAAGTCTTTGGGATTTCTCATTGCATGTTTGTTTATACTCGCTGTAGACTCAGCAATTAGTTCCTTTTCCATGCTGGTTGAGCCCTCTGTTAGCCTCTGTGCAACAGGATGTACCCCCTCTTGACAAATTTTGTGTAGCTTTTCTTCAGAGCTCTAATTGCTTAAATTTAGATCAGATTGATTCGGAGTATTCTTGGTTCTTACTGCCGAAGACGCTGCTTTTGCCTGGGATAGCTGAGTTTTGGCCTTCAGCCCTGCCACGGAATCAACTTTTGTAATGGCGTTCGCCTATTTTAAATGTTTGCCCATCTTTCCCCCTTGGATGCTAAACCCTGCTCGCCAGGTAGTTGAAGCCTCAATTAATGGACAACAGTCCAATTTTGTGCTTAAACCTTGAGGGAAAGGAGTGGTAGCTTCTGACACCCTCAGACTCCTGAGATAAAAATTACCAAAAGTCCGGTATCCCACGACACCCATCTGGTGACTCAGACAACTGGCACAAGTGTCACGCGGCAGGCTCACCTCAGAGAACTCTGCTGTGTCTTTACAGCACTCTTGCCATCACTCCGTAGTTCAAAAGTCACGATCGTCGCTAAGATACCTCCAGCTCCAATTAAGGCAAAGATGAAAGGGAGCTTGATTTAATAATCCAAAAGTGTCCAATACCCAGCGACCAATAAACAGCAATCTACAGCAATCTGCAGCAACCATCAGCCAATCTGCCCCGCAGCCAACCTTCATCTAAGCTGTACTGCCGGTTCTACCGACAAGCAACCTTTGGGGAGTCTTCATGGAGCAAACAGAATGCCTTGCAGCTGCTGAAAGCAGCCGCAGCGGAACACGGTTTCTGCACGTCCGCTAATCCCTCACCAAGCTGGATCACCAGAATGCCAGAGGAAACCAGCCAGCCTTCAGCCTTCTTTCTGACCGAGGCGTTAGCTGCGGGACGCCAAGGTATGGAGATCTGCCCCCTCCATTACGGGGGAGGAGCAGCGGTCACCTGTGATTACAGAAAGGCGAGGCTCTCCGCAACCATCTCTCCTTTACATCTTATTCATGAATATTTTTATTTATTAATTTATTGGTCTCATATAGCTCTAACTGAACCACAAGATATTGGTGAGCTTCACAAGTAACAGTGACAATAACTTAGAGGTGACAATACACTTATGTGAACAATTATGTAGTGAGTAGGTCCACGCATGAAGGTAGTATTTAGGGATGCTTTATTGAAGTAGATAACAAGTAGGAGAGGTTGTAGCCAGATAGAAAGACTGTCTTGTAGAAAGAATACATTTGCACTGCGTCTCCCGCTGTTGATGATTGAGGAAGAGGCTATACTTTCCATAATATTGAAAAGCATATGTCAGTGGGCTTGATTACAGAGTGAGTCCCTTTTTTAAGTTCAATGTCTCAAGTAAGTAAACCAGAAGAAAACAGCATGTCTCCGCTAGGGCTGTCAGATGGTGATGACACTGGTGGGGCAGGGAGACAAAATGCTTACTCTTTCTTGATCCTGTTGACTTAATTTCTTTTCAGTGTTGAACTTGTTTCTTCCTTGAAGTCATCTTTGTTGAACTGTGTAGAAATTGCATGTTTCTTGTTCGCAGTTATTACCTTCTTGTGGATACCTCCCCTTCTGAAAATTGTGGTTGTTGCGCCGTCTCCAGGTCCTCTTTTGTTCGCCAGGTTTCTGAGATCCTCTTGTAACACATAGGTTCTTCGCCATCCTCGCCACCAAATAAATGCAGTGAGGAGGTCCACGCATGAAGGTAGTATTTAAGGATGCTTTATTCAAGTAGATAGCAAGTAGGATAGTTCTGAACAACAAGTTGTTTACTTGTGAAGGAGAGCCCCACCAGGAGCAACCTGTCAGCTGCTCAGCCTCTGTCCAACTGTCACTTCACCTCTCTGTGTCGCAACATTCCGAGGCACTTCACGACTCCAACATTCTATTGGGCACAGAGCAGAAGCACTGGCTGAGCAGGATGTGTAAAATACATTTCATTAAAAATGCAGGATACTACAAATTAACAACAGGGTGAGGCATGCAAATAGAATGTTCTAAGTAACTATTTTTAAACATTTTGCAGCAGAAGGTAGCTCCAGGAGTGGCTGAATAACTTAGTTTAAGTGCAAACAAAACAAACATCCTTGTAATCAGGGGTTATCTGAATGTAAACCGGTTGGGGAAAGTCTTCAGCTGTCACAGCAGAGAGGTCCGAAGTTGTGGGGCAAACCCCTAGAACAAAGTTTTCATGACAAGGCTTGTATTGCATTATTTTCACTCAAGAAGGAAACAGTCCTTGGAGACATTCTAGAAAGATCAGATTATCTAGCTTGCCAATTGCTGCTGAGAGAACCAATAAGAGAAAAATATAGACCCTATCCTCTCTCAGACTGCAAACTCGCTTAACAAAGATGTTTAATCGAGTGACACGCTTTTCATGTCTTTTGAGAGAAAATGTAGGTTAGAGATTAAGCAGTATTTCGTCATTTAGCTTGCAAGAAGGAACCAATCACTATAGGTGAATGCTGACAGCTTGTTTAGATCAGTATCAGTTTAACAACTAATAGTCTACTAAGGAATCAATCACAAGGCTAATTGGATAGTAAGATGTTGGTTGACAATATGTTACATTTACAGTTCTGTATGGAAAATTTGAAGAGTTCTTTAGGAAGGGTCTATTTTGATCAACACAATTTCAACAGAAAGAAGACTCTGACACTCTATTAGCAACACTGTATTTGCCTGTCTGCTATTGTGTTGTTTAATTATTCATTAGGAGATAGTCAGAAGTTATGAGCTGAAGATGTTTTTCATTCTTTGGGAGAAGATCAGCAGTGTATGTATGAAAGAGAGTGTGGTGGTCATAGGGAGAGGTTTTGTAGAGCTGTCAAATTACAAGTCTGGCTAAGGTACTGATGAAGATAAAAGAGCTACTGAGAGATTGGATCACTATAGCAGTGGTGACGAGTATATTAACAAAGAATGTAAATGTTAATAACTTTCCTGTAAAAAAAAATCTTCTATGTTGCTCGCTGTTTTTTTCAAAATTAGAATTGTGAAATTTATGAGGACTACCAAACAGAACCATACATGAAGCGCTTAGTAAAGTGGTGGTGGGGGGGGGGGAGGGGGTGAGCTTCAGATTTTCCAAGGATCATCCTAGCATATTTAAAATAAAATATGCGACAAGCAGGGTGCAAAAGAGGGACCTAAGGGGCAGTGGAAAGGGAGAGGAGTGTGGATTGATAGGAACACTAAGTGAAACAAAACATAATATTTTGTAAAACAACTAAAATTTCTTAGGACTTTCAAAACAGAGAGAGAGAGTGAGTGTATGTGTGCATTTTTGTCTGTGTGTATGGAAACATTCCTGACGAAATCCAACAGACACCTCACACATACCTGACTGCAAGCCTCTGCACCCAACTATTTGTCAAAAATACATTTATAAGGGGAGAGAAACATCCCAAACACCCCACTGAAGCTAAGCCCCTTCCTGTCCTACTACTGAGAAGATACTAGTATAGTATAGTATATTGCAGGATAAATCATCTCCATATTTTCTACTCTTTTAGTCACTCTGTATGCTGCACCAAAAATCGGACAGTGTTTGCAGTGACCTCATAAAAGTACAAGATAAAATGTTATCACACTATTAATTTGGATCTTAGGTGTGCTGAATACAATCAATACCAGCATTATTTCTTCAATGTAGTTGGGACAAAAATAGTGATGTTTGGATTCATAATTCAGAGAACTATTATAGCTAAATGATTTTGGGGTATTCGTTTTTTGTGTCTAATCCTACATTTACCATTCTTTTTACTTGAAATTCATATTTCAATAGGGCATATTGACTATCTTCTAGGCCTCGGTGGTGAATTTCACTCTGTTTGCTGAGTTTACGGAGTTTTCTGCACTCCGCGCAGCTCACGGAGTGCAGAAAACTCCACTCAGTGTAGCACAGCAAAGTTTTCCCCGCACTCGTGCTCGCCAATGGTAAGTTGGTGAGCGCGAGCTGCAGCTCGGGTAGAATTTCTACCAAGGTGGCCGGAAGGTCAACACGAATGGCAGTTTGCACGGCACTCCGTCGCTTGTGGAGCTCCGCAGAGTCTTTTTTGTTACTTCGCAGAGTTCCGCATAACAAAACTGAGCAAAGGACGCCCAGGTCTACGTATCTTCTTGAAATATAATCTGTGACCAAGCTTCCAAGTAAACACACACACTGGTCAGGAAAGAGGAACAGTTTGACCTGCACATACAATCTTACCATTTATGAATTGACTTGATTACATTTTGATTCTCAAAGAGATGTCGCTGGAAGATTCAAAATATCTTCTGCCTACCATGATATTCTGAAATAAGGTTGATAGAATGGGGTGGAATAGCAGTAATCGGTGGAGTTTGAAGGTGGAGAAAAGCTCTTTTATTTCAGAACCATTGTGCACCATCGCATGTTATACCACGTAACAATCCAGGAAATTATTGGTGCCTCTAGTCAGATCAGCTGTATCACTTTGAAATAAATGTGGGAGGGGGTATGTAG
The DNA here is from genome assembly GCF_964261635.1 of Lissotriton helveticus. Lineage (NCBI taxonomy): Eukaryota > Metazoa > Chordata > Amphibia > Caudata > Salamandridae > Lissotriton > Lissotriton helveticus. Next base: position 756,560,654 of record NC_136057.1, on the reverse strand, counting down.
GACATTTTTCAGAATAATTTAGGGTCACTCATTAATGGTCTGATTGTTTACCTTTAAAGCTTGTACTTAGCCAGCTGGCTCAACACAACCTTATTGGAAGTAAGAACCCAAGTAAATGCATCCTTTCCTCAGGCAAGTAGACTTTTTACAGCCTGTCAGAGATATAGGTAAAGGGTGTTCCTGCCCATTACTAAATTCGTAGTACCAGGACCTTGTCCCGGGACAGGGTGGCACCGATTCTTAGCAAGGCCCACATGGATAGTTAGACACGTCTCTACTGGGAAAACTGCCAGCTTCCACAGCCTTTTTATAAGGACTTGTGTGTAGGGAAGCCACAAAGTTCTTGCATCTAGAGAGATGTGCTGACCACAGACCTTTGGATCAAGTGGGCTCAAAATACAGTCTTGAATATATTGGCATTGGGATCATAGGGGTCCCATGAAGATCGGAGAGTTCAGCTGTACCAGAACTATTCTCTATCAATGTCCGAGATGCTGGGAAGCATGAAACAGATTTATGTGGTTGCCCACCACAACCCAATACATTTAGCCAAAAGGGTTGTATGCTGTGGACCTGTTATCTCAAAGTATACTTGAAGATTATTACAAGTTTGAAAACTATTTGCAACATTTCCTTTGCTTTGCCAGTATAGGAGCAGTATGCATGAAACCAAGGTAAATAATTATTTTGTATTTATTTTAGAATGTATGTAGCTCTTCCCTAGAACTGAGGGACAGCAGAACACTGCAACACACAAAAACAAAGACAAGGCAACATGTTCAAAGACAACAGAGGATTGCTTACAATAGCAAAAGGCTGAGTGGGAGGTGATATACGTGTGCCTGCTACAACTAGGAATGACAATGCAGAAAAGGCATAGCCAGTGATTGATTAACATGGAATCTACAAAGATCACAAACGATTTTGATCTTTACCAAACATACTGTCAGTTAAGTGAGCACTATGATTTGTTTGCTGTGTGGTACTAAGCAGCTAGGGCAGTGATATCCCCTCTCAAAAAAGTATGCATGAGCTAAAAGCCATTGGCCATTCAATCGTTTGTTGTTTAAACCTTTATTTCGACCAAAAGCATGGCCATAAAAGTGCAAATGATAAGAATACAACACATTTCAGAATAAAAATACATAAGATAAAGAATACAAAATACATCACAGAATAACAACCTCCATTGGCTTTTTTTTGCATTAAAGCATACATCCTGTACCCCTTGGCAAAGCAATGTAAGTCATGGGTAGGATATCAAGATATTTGGAGCCTTTCAACCATAAAAGTCTCCATAGAACTCTTACCCAGGTAGCCGGATAAAGTGCAAGTGCCAAATCAGTGCAAAATAGGTAAGCAATGCCATAACACTACTGTCCATAATTAAAAACGTATCTAATACAAAAAAGAAAAAAATTACAACAGCATAGAAGTCTTCCTGTTATAACACATCTTAACAAGCTTTTGCAATGCAATCGGTCTCGCCTTTGGGACCTTATATGTATTTAGCTATGCACCACATTAGCCTGGTGCTGAAACAGCTACTGTTCTTTAACATGAAGGGAAAGTAAGCACCAAACTGCGTGACACGCCAGGTATAAGAACACATGGAGTGAAATATTGCCTTTCAACTGGAAATGGTATTGTCCAAATCTCTGTTTTTAATATAAAATCAGGCCCTTCGGTGGTCATATCACTGAAAATACAAGATTTGAAAAAAATATTATTGTCTACGGGTGCTTGTGGAAGACAATTTCTATGGACTGGAATCTAGAGAATGCTAAAGTGATTCTGGTATTTCACTGACCTTTGCTGGTCATTTTCTATCAAGAAAGTTAAATAGAGGCAGTTGCCAGAAAAATAAAAAATAAAGAAAGTCCCTCAGCAGAAAGCAATTCTGGTATTTTACTGACCTTTATTGGTTGTTTTCTTTCAAGACAGTTAAATAGAGGCAGTTGAACAGAAAAAAAAGTCCCTAAGCGGAAGCAGACAAGTCCTAGGGCTTATCTCCAGAGCCCACAAAGTACATACACATATAAGTATATACTCAAGTATATACAAGAGGTCTTGAATGCTCTACCGAAAAAGAAGCAAATGTTGACACAGTTCGAGGGAGACTACTGGGAATGCAGATACTCCAGGGCTGCCTGGGAAGTTTGAATAACCCGTTTCCTGATAGTGGAGAATAAGCACAATTTGCTAAATTCCTGGTAAAATGAACAAAATAAGGCAAACTGTAGCAGACTTTCGGATGGGGCTTCATCACATGGGCACATCGCAATGCTAGCCTCCTCGTACTGCCCCAAAGGGAAACTCAAGCACCATCTCACGAAACCTAACCAAAAACGTATGAGTAATGAGAAGTCCATTGAGCCCAGATACGGTGCTATTCCCAAAGTCAAACCATTGTTTTAGAGTACTCATTTGCTTCTCTAAGGATGTATCTTTCCATTTTAAACAGTGATTTTGCCTGAGCCATGTTTTGCTTTAGCATTGTTTCAGGCTGAAGGAAAAGCTGCAACTCCCCCTCCAGGGGATAGTTAGCCCTCTGTCATATAGCAGGCAATCTAAGACTATTTCCCTATTAAAGGCAATATGCAGATTAGTCCATATCGAGCAACACAACAACAGTGGGGCTAGATTAATGACGTCCTCTGCATATTCCACCCCTTGCTCCTGATGTAATATGTGGGTGGAACAAGTAGGTGGGACATCAAAGAGTCTCCCCAATACTCTATTTTGCACTCCCTGAAGTGACTTATGTTTACTGTAACCCCAAAGACCTGCACCATTCATTAGAATGGGTAGACATGTTTTCCTGTAAACCTCCAATAGGGGGACCACAGGATTTTTTCCAATGCATCGGGTCTATTTGAATTGATCCAGAGAATTTTCAATGTACAGCAGAGATACACAATCCCCAATTACCCTTAAAATCAAAAACTACACCCAAATATGAAAAACTTATGGGTAGAAACCACAGGATGACCTTGCAACTTGATGCCTGCATCTTGGTTTGGTTTAAATTACACACCATCATAAAGATTTGAGAACAGTTAGTATCCAAGCCCAAGGATCCCATAAAGGAAACAAATTTGATTAGTATCTTTAGGCTGTTGAGGGTTCTGGACAATAGGACTGCGTCATCTGTGTTTAGTTATACAGGACCTTTTTCCAGCTATAGAGGGGGCATCAATGACTCTGGTAGACAAGACAGGACCTAGGCCATTAATGTATAACAGGAACAGCAGGAGCGCTAAAATTCACCTCTTGTGTACCCTCATCCAATCTTGAATCACTCTGTCCTCTCGCCTAAGGGGCCATACGGGACTGAGGCAGAGAGGTCATAATGGAGAAAACTCAAAAAGAAGACCATTTCATCATCAATCCACATATCAATCAATATCTCCCAAAACTTAGACCTCACCACACTGTTCAAGGCACAGGACAGGTCCATGAAGGCTGGGCACATGGAGCCCTGCTTGGTGCTAGTATACTTGCCAATCAGCAAGTGCAGGTTCAAACATTGTTCCATTGTTCCAAACCCCTAATGGAATCTGTACTGCGTCTCCGACAGGATACAGGTTGCTCTCACCCAGTCGATAAGGTGGGCCAGAACCATTCTACCTACCAACCTAACAGTGGAATCGATTTGCAAATTGGACAATAGCATTCGGGAGCTTGGGGATTACCATTTGTGAAGACAGGGACAATGACGGCTGAATGCTAGGATTGTGGTAAGCCAGTCTTACTGAGGTAATTAAAACTGTTGCATAGTACAGGGGCCCAAAAGTCATTGAATTATTAAAGAAAGAAAGAAAATACTTCAGAGAGTGAGAAATAATCTGTGGAGTTAAAAAAACATAACTCTTTGCACAACATTGAATGTAGAAAAACAAGGAGGAGGGAGAAGCTAAATTGGGGCAACCCTCAGCCTCCATGAAACTTAATCAGTACACAAGAGAGAGAAAGCCTCAGAATTGATGAACTCCTAATGTTTTAAGAGGTCAAATTAACTGGTCTCAATATATACATCAAGGTGGAAAGGAATCTGCACCCAGGTGAATCGGTGCGACCCTTGCATCAAATGGATATATTAGTAGAGTCCTCACTCACTAATAACACCAGTGGCATGCTCCATCATTGGATCCTTACCCACTGCACCAAGTGTGAGTGGGTGAGCTCAACGCGGTTTGTAAGCGGATCTCGTACTAAAGCCTAATTGCAAGTTAATAAAGCCTTCAGGATCCTAATTCTTGTTTATTAATAAGGTCCTTTAGCTGGGATAAACAGTGTGATCTTCTATGAGTGCAATAACGCCTAACATCTATAACTCAGTAAGGTCGGCATGTTTCAGCCTGTTACAAGTGCCACTGAGGGTCAACAGGCTTTCTTCAGGAACAACTCAAAACATAGATTTTCTACAGATTGTGTTAAATACCAACTCCTAATGCTGGTTTACACAGTATGCAAATTATGAAGCATGCAGTCAGACAGACCACATAGGAATGTTTCCGTCTTGTGGTCTATGACTCTTTAAAATTCAGGCTCCATGAGGTGGGGGGGGCGATCCCGGTCGTCACACTTACACCAAGGGACATCGTCCTCCCTAACACCTATTCAGTTCTCCGCACTCCTCCAATGATAGGATAGGTGCATTGGAGGAGGATGGTGCCTGACTGAACACAACATCGATTGCTAAACTCTCATAGGATTGTTCCAAGAACAATGCACCATGTCCAGCAACTTGGGCAGTGATAAAATAAACTTCATTCATGCTTACATTACATTACATTACATAAAATCTTGGAAAATCTTGGATCTCCTACCTATTACAGCTAGGAAAACATTAGTACATGCCTTGGTCACGTCCCATCTTGACTATGGAAATACCCTGCTCTGTGGCCTCAGTAAAAAGGGCCTGAACCAGTTGCAATATGTTAAAAATGCGGCGGCCAGGCTGGTTCTAAAGTTGTCGAGGAAGTCCTCGGGAAAACGTGCGTTACAGACCTTGCAATGACTCCCCATGCGGGAAGGCATCCGGTTCAAGACCATGTGCATAAGTCATCGGATTGCACATGGCAAGGGCCCGGTTTATCTCCATAGGATGTTAACCATATATCGTCCTAAATGCCTTCTGAGATCTATGGGCAGTATGCAGTTCTCGTTACCCCGCATCTATAAAGCACGGATGGGTGGGCGTTCTTTTAGGTTCCTAGCTAGTAAACAATGGAACGATCTCCCTGTTGAGCTTCGTATGGAGCCGTCGGAAACAAGGTTCCGGCAGAAACTTAAGACCTATCTGTTTCCCGTAGTTTAGTATTAAGTCAGTATTTCTCCTACCCTGTCCTTTCCCATCAGCATGGAGTGATCTTTGTTTGAACTCATGTTGGAATGCATCCTAGCGCGGAGATGCACTGTTCCTAGTGTAATCAGGCGCTTAATAAATGTTTTTATTATTATTATTACATTATTTCTTATTTTACCTGATTGGGGAAAAATTCTCTGCCAGCTATGTTCACAAAGTCTTGAGTCTAGTAACCCAGGCCCCAACCCCATGAAGAGATAGTTAATTAAATCATAATGGGTTTGTTCTTACATCATGTATTGTGTCTTTTAGCTATATAAACCATAATTTGCGTCAAATCATAAACTTTTCCTTCAACCAGAATATTGATCCTAGTATTTCAACAAAAAATTCAGCTGTACCTATAAACAACAACAAATAACTACTGATTTCTATAAACATAGTTATTCAAGATGCATTAACAGACACGTAGATAACTTCTAAACCCATACTCCTACCATTCTATTATTTGGCATCCATCTCAAATGCAGCATTGCAACGGAAATTCTGAAGATAATGGATGACACTTTGTGCATTCAGACACGATGGTGGCACCAGTCCTCTTTTGTGTTTTGTCCTGTATTTCTACACAAATGACCCTGAAAGAGTCATTCTCGCTCTCAACATTCATATGACCATAAATCATAATGTTGATAGCTATCTTTCCAATTGACAACATCACAAGTGGGTCAGGATAGTACACTCATCTTCAGAAGTTATTATTAATGTAATTAACATGCAGAGAAACCAGGGTTCCATATGCCACCATGGTGTTCACCTGCTTACTTATTTCACCCCACAGATCTACTTATCAAAACGACATGTCCTTTGTGGTTAAAATGATTTTCAAACTAATCCTGTAGTCTTCCCATCCTCCCAAATCACGCATTTTTTTAAAGAGACAATCATGAATTAACACTTCACTGATAAAGTTTCTCCTACTAAAGTACCCACAAGTAAATCTTTTGGCTTTTTACTAGCCTTTAACATCCCCAATGAAAAGGATAAAGGTGTAGCTGCATCAGCTTCAGACACTCAACATCATTAACCAGTCTCCTGGCCTACTATGGTGCTCGGATGTTCAAGCATTAGCCAACTCATGCAGTCAATCATGCATTCCTGTCCTAACAGGCCTTATTATAGCCTCTATTTTCTTCCACTAGAATGGTTTTTACTCTCAAATGCTTTATTGACTATAGATTTTAAACAATGTGACAGCATGATACTTGCGGTTAAAGCCCTTCATTGACTACTCATTTAAGGAATAATCATTCGTATAACTGCATGTCTGATCTAAAGGGGCTCTTTCTACAGTCTTCATACTGCCTATGTTCTCAAACCTCTCCCAATACGTTTCTGTCCAATATTTGGGTCACCTACACATCTCATTCCTCACTCATCTTATGTTACCTTTAATATTGCGCTAATTTTTACTGACTTTAATTTGTTCTCCTTATGACAGTATGCATTACACATTACTTCTATTACCATCAATGTGTACTAAGGGTTATAATCTGTTGTTATCATTCTTCTCCAGAAAAAAACGCACATTTTGATTTGATTTGATTTTTTTTAGTTAAAGAGTTTGCCAGACCACGAACATGACCCAAGGTTATCAGAGCACCGTGCAATGCAGCAAGTTACAATTTACGAAGTATTCACTGTAGATTAAAGGTCGAGCGAAGATAGTGGAGAGATAAAGTTAAAACTAAAGGCTAACAATCATACCATAAATATATGGCATACATTGTGACTTTGGTAGAGCATAAGTCAATAGTCCAATGTCTGTGTTGAGGTGTGTGTGGGCCATTCATCACTGTGAGAGACACTCCTGTTGTGTCGTTTGTGATAAAGAAGTGGCAGAAAGAAGGACTACAGATCATCCATAACCATGTACCTCACCTCATGAGCTTTGATTTGGAGGGAGTACCAGGTGAACTTCTGTTATGTAGCTTGCCAGATGGAGTAAAACGATGAGGGCCTCATGTCTCATTTCTGGTTCTTAAGCATAAAGAGATCTGAGGGTCACTTGTTTCTCGGATCTGTTCGTGAGATATAGAGTGCAGAGTTCAGGGCTCATGGTTTACTTTGTTCTATGTAAAGGAACTGCTTGATGTATCAAAGTGTTTTGCTAATTCTCTCTCTACAGGAAAATGTACGAATTCATATGGGCCTGAATCCTTTCAGTTCAATGTAAAGGTCTCTGACATCCCAGTGTCTCTTGTTCATACTATTTAAGGATTTAAATAAATAAAACGTGAAATTCTCAAAATGATTTTTTGGAGAAGATGTTTACAAATCATGTTAAGGATTCATACATAATTCTTTTGACACTAGCTGTGGCAGGACTCAACGCTGAAATATCAGTGGTAACAACAGTATATTAGGAAAGATAACCACCCAAACCTCTACCTTTATCTACGATCAGACATTTGAATAGATATAGTTCAAGGTTCATTACAGAAAAAACATGGAGATTATCCCTTTTTATAAAATCTGGACTCTAGTTTCCAATCAAAATCATCTACATCCTTTACCATTTGTCTCATTTTAGTTTGATCACAAACATAGTAAGTCACAGAATCTTTTAGATATACAACCAACATCTGTGTTTTATTATTGTTTAAATCTTGCAAGAGTACTTCACCCATCACTGCAAAGGCCCACACCTATATACTAAACTCATTTTTAAAGTGTTCACTCATCAACACATCAGTCTTAGCACTATTTATTCACAAGCACAACATGTGATGTATCAGCAACTTTAGGAATTTCTTGTCTGCATACTTCCAACTCCAAGGTGACACCTAAGTGCATTCATTTTTTTATTTTCCTTTCTTTTGTCGAGTGTTGATTTAGTGAGCTTATCAATAAAAACTCTTACTTTCAGTCTTTTGAAAACAAATGCAAAAGATCCAGTATTGATGTGCCAATACAACCATCATCCCAAATCCACCTGACTATATTTTCTGTGCTAATTTAGTTGACTCCTCATTTCAGCACCATGAATTTAGACTACTGGTGAGACTGTAATGTCGCTTAGGAAATAATCTCAGTACATCCAATCTTTCATCACATTAAATTAATTCAACATTCTCAAGTTATCAACACACAATGCCTTCCCTTCATTCATTCCTAGCCATTCATACTTCGAAATATGTATGCTTCTATTTAAATCGTGTACAAATGTGCATTGTACATAAACGCCAAATGCTGTATATGAATAGATTCTGTTTCCATCCATGTTAAACTGAATATAAGAATGTTAGTAATTTTAATACATTTATTTCAAAAGTTTTACATAGCGTAACACGATCCCGACATGTGCGTTGAATCAGGCCACATTGTATTCTTATTTTGCATTATCTTAATTCAGACATGTACAATCAACCCTTCAAATTAATTTAATTCATATTAAAATATTGGGGGAGCCAAGTATCTTTTCCACTTTGGTATTAATGTTCCTGTCTGAAAGAAATGCAGCCTCTACATTGTGGATAATGCTGCCTCAAAATGACAGTTTTGTTTCCTCGCCGCAAAGACATTCCAAGTTTATCTCAAAGTGAGTCGAGAACAGTTTTCTTGATACTCTATGATAGTCTCTCTAAAAGAAGACGTCAGGCCACATATTTCTCTAAAATTGCAGGCATATAGCGAGAACAAAAGTCTCATGACAGCCTCATCAAACACAGACATTCTGCAAATTTAATTTCGCATTCGTTTGATTTTTCATACGCATGTGGGAAATGGGATTTGAGTAACAACTTCATTTGATAAATCATTGATTGCGGAAGATTTTACGAAATTGTGCAGTTTAAACTCCAAGTAGAACAGATTTTATTAGCAGTCTGTTGAGCTGCAGAGAAAAATCTGAATAATGGTAATTAGCTATCAGTTAATTAAGAGCATGAAATATAAATTAGCTGCAAAAATGTGCATATATTAGATTTCGTCCTTGCATTTTAATCCTTTTTGCTCAATCTTCTATTAATAGGAACACCATTCAGTATATGAAATCTAGTTTCATTCACCCTTGTTTTATCACTGTTGTTATGTTAGCGAGGACATGGGTGGCAATAACATCGACACCTCATGCTCTGGGTACCAGACTTTAGATAAGTGTAAATGCCCCATTATATAAAACATATGCAATGCATGTAATGGCATGTACCTGTATCGCTGCATTCATTAACAATCAGCCCATCTCTAATCTAATGTGCCCCCATGATGCCATAGGAACCAATATTATTCAAATTCACTAATCAATGCAACATGTATGCCAACTGTCACAAATGATTCGTCTCATTTGAAATTAGAATCAATTATTAATCTCTCCTTTGTTTATACTATATCATAGATCCCCTACGATCAATATGTGAATACTCTGAAGTACATATTTTGCCCTTACCAGAGGCTGGATATCCAAGTCTATAAGAGAAGGTATACTGGGTACTGGATCAAAGTAAACCCTCACTTTAAACGACACAGGAACACAGAGAAAGGAGTTCAATGCCATGAAATGTCCTACTTTGTGAATAAAAAATCATCTATCATGTATACTTGAATTGAACTATGTATAGTATCTGGGCTATTTTATTGTGATCCTTTTCGTTGGAATCCACAAAAACATTGATTGTTCCTGGCAAAGACCAAGAGGCAGATCACGCAAGATTCTATATATCGTTAATCTATAGCTCTGGTCATTCAGGTATGGCATGGCATTGTGGGGCACATGCATCAAGGTAGGCTTCTGGGATTCGATTATTAAGGAATCGCAATAAAGGAATCGCAAAAGCCTATGCATGTAGAAATCGCTTAAAAAATAGCGATTTCTAAACATTCCTTAATTGCGACTCGTAAATTGCGACTCGCAATTCAGGAATACCTCCCCATTCATTCCTATGGGCCTAGAGGCCTATAGAAACGAATGGGAAGACATTCTCAATTTGCGATTTTCATTTAGAGAATCGCAAACTGAGAATGCAATTTCAAGGGTGCCAGGGTGTCAAAAGGACACCCTGTTGCATCCCTGAAATCTGCATAAGAGTATATCATGCACACTTGTGTGTGTAAAATGGAACTTTGAAAAATGCACTTTAGTGTATTTTTCGAAGTTTTTGCAAATTACCATGAAGTTAAACTTCATGGTAATTTACGACCCCTATTAGCGAAATCGCTAGTTTTTTTACTTTAATGCATTGCATTTAAGGAATCTCATTTTGCGATTCCTTAAATGCGATCGCAATTTAAGTAATCGCAATATAGACATTACTTAAATTGCGATTTTTGCATTTGGGATGATGCATCCCAAATGCAAAAATACAGGTCGCAAAGAGGCAGATTCAGAGAATCTGCCCGTTTGCGACCGGTTTTTGCTTTGATACATGTGGGCAAAAGCCTTTACATTACGTGCTTCACAAACTGAATGTATGGGTTTGAAAATATGTTAATTGTGAAGGCTTGATAATAAATGTAAAGTTCTGTGTAGAAAATATGAGGTAAGCATATAACTATTTATAGTTAGAAAATTACATCAAACATTGGCAAGGCCAATAGGTCACGCCTTTATAATGCGAGTGACAATTTATTGACCTTGTTAATGTTGATTCGTAAAGCACTGTTAAAAAAAAGTAATAGAAAAAAAACTATTCCAGAATTCTAGTTGAACAGCAAACGCAGATCTTAAGGTATCTGTACACTGAACACTGAGTTTAATAGTTCGCATCATAATAAAGAGCTTGATTTATTTTTTAAATATCTCCTAGCAGGAAACAGTGAACAGAAATTAAATGGCCTGTTGCACAGTAGCCAACTTAAAATAGCACAGAGGACTATTTGTAATTATGTGCAAGAATAGATGTCCAAGGCTGTGCATAGGGAAGACATTAAATAATACCTAATTTACTTTCTGCACAACTGGGAAATTAGACAAATGGTGCTCGGCAGCAGGTTGTGGAGTAAATTAATGAGCCCCTGGGAGAAGGGACATCTCACTCCAAGTGAGATCCACAAGCAAACGCCCCATCCTTTAGCCCAACAAATGTTGACTTTGTGTGCCAGGACTGGGGCTTTCATGCACTATGTGGAACATAGGAGATAAAACAAAACAACTCTAGAACTATGGGGGTCAATACGATTAAAGTGAATCTGCCACCAAAAGCCTGCCGGTGGCGGATTCACCACAATCGGGCAGTCATTTTCCTCTCGCCAGATAAGGCTGGCAAGCAGAGTGCTGGCAGACGGAAAGCCCGTCCACCATGGGTCCGACACAGGCAATATGTACGATTGCCTATCGGACCCGAAAAGCATACCTGGAATGGTGGCGGTGGCGGTGCCTAGCAGGCACCGTCCGCCAGATTAGGATGCTTCATCCCTGCCAGCCTGTGTATGGAGGTTTGTTAGATTTAAGGGTCTCTCGTTGGCACAGGTAGGTGCTTGTGACAAATAGGGACCCTTGCCTCTAGTCCGGGTAAGAGGGTACACTCCTAAAATAACCCTGCTCACCCCCTTTGTAGCTTGGCACGAGCAGAAAGGCTTATCTCAGAGGCAGTGTGTAAAACATTTGTGACAACATACAGATGGACACCACACAGGTTTTATATCAAAAATAGGTATTCTTTATATAGATTTAACACAAGATCACAAACAACAAAAATCCACAATACTGTACTTAAAATTGTAGAATTAGCTTAGTTCTCTTTAGATCTTAAAATGCGACACTTTGAGCCAATGTACCTTAAGATGTGAAACGCAGGGCAACAAAAGTGTTGCAAAGATGGTGTTGCATAGAAATCTTGGTGCAAAGAAATAAAGATGTTGTCTTCTTGTTGTTGCGGCACGCTTCGCCAATGATGCGAGAAGTCTCGACGCGATGCGTCAGCAGCAGCGGCGACACTCTTCTCCGACGTTGCGAGAAGCTTCCCCTCGATGCAATAACTGCAGCAGCGGCACCCTTGCTCCATGATGCGACGACAGCAGCTCCGACGGCGGCACGCTTCTCTGTGGGTGCAAGGCGCTTCTCTTGATGCGGTGCAATGTGACAGCTACAGCGGAGACATCCACGATGCGACGGGAGCAGCAGTGATGCTGACACGCTTCTCTTGATGCGGTGCAATGCGACAGCTACATCGGCGATATCCACGATGTGAGGGCAGCGACGGCGACATGCTTCTTCTTCGTCGCGAGACGTTTCTCTCGATGCGGTGCAATGCAACAGCTACAGCGGCAACATCCACGATGCGACGGTTTCTTCTTGTTGTCCAAAAGTGATCTAATTCTCTGGGTATTGGGACCACTCTTTAATACCCAGTTTCTCTTTGTTCTCTGAAGGCAGAGAGGCATTTGCCTAGTCCAAAACAGTTCTGGTCAGTCCTGGAGCACTCTGTTGCTATTACACCACGGCTTGTCCTACCTAATACCTACAATGCACCTTGCCCATGGGCCTACCATAGGGGTGTCTGACATGAAGAAAAGGGGAGGTTTAGGGACTGGCAAGTGGGTGCACGTGTTCAGTCAGCATGGCAGTCCCAGACTGCACACAGGCTCTGCAATGGCAGGCCTTAGACACACATTTACAGCCTGCTTTTGTGGGTGGCACCATCAGTGCTGCAAGCCCACTAGCAGCATTTGATTTACAAGCCCTGGGCACAATCACTGCACTGTACTAGGGTCTGACAAGTAAACCAAACCAGCCAATCATGGAGTCACTAATCCATATATCAATTTACCATAGGGAGAGCATATGCACTTTAGAACTGATCAGCAGTGGTAAAGTGCCGAGAGTAATAAAACCAGCAAAAACAGGTCAGAGAAAATACAGGAGGAAGGCAAAAAGTTCAGGGATGACTCTGCAAAAAGGGCCAAGTCCAAAAAGGTTCAACCGCCATTCACAGGCTGGCGGGGATGTACTTTGGGGGCAAGTGAGTTTTGCACTTGGGGGCACCAATGGTGCCCTCCAAAATTTCCCTGCACCATGTGGCATGCTTGGTGCCTGCCAGGTAGTGCAGCCTGCAGCACCCACCGCTATGGTAAACATGCACAATGTGACCACCAAAGTGGCGGTTGCATTGTCATTTCAATTGCGGGACTGCCGCCATATAGGCGTCCGGTCCCAATCCCTGTGACGATGACGGTCGGACTTAAGTCCGTCCGCCATCGTAATCACCCCAATATGTTTGTTGCTGTGCTTTTTTGAATATGCCATGAGAAGTGTGGGGAGTAACATGGAGAGCATGAGGAGTGGGTAGGGATGAAGGGGGCAGCACAAGACAGAAAGAGCAAGAACATAGCATGCACTTCCATGGAGCATTCAAAGAAAAATAAAAAAAAGTAGTTACCTTATTTGTGCCTTTGGAATGTTACAAGACATAATGTCAAAAGCATGGTAAATAAACTATGCTCCATGGGAATCAGAAACACAAGAAGAAGAAGGAAAATCATCAAATAAAAAGCAAACAAATGAGCGTGTCAAGAAAGCCATCAGTGAAGTGCAGTGGGCAGGCTCTTAGTATTCTCTAGGTTATTGGTATGGCCTGCAATAGGCATTTTGCAAACAGACAGCTAAAAGTTGTCTGTGGGGGAAACCTACAAATGTTCACTATCACACAGAAAAGGTCATTCATTGACTTCAATGAAGTTAGTGTCTTAAGGACTGGAAGAACAGAGCACTTGAAAAGGCAAAAGTATCACAGACAGGCAGGCATCCTTCATCCTGTAAACTTAATGTTGATAAAATATAACGTAGTTCTCTGACACATTGTCAAACATAATGCTTTCCTCAACAACCCCTTAAAGGTAGTCCTACACCAATGTCCACCTCATTGATTTCTATGGTACATCACTCAATGTCAAACTGATGGAGCGAGATTTAGAAATACATTTTATTTCAACTCGTGAAGTCACACTTCCATAATAATAAATGATTTTATTAACGTTTTGTGCTGAGTGTGTATTAATTCAACCTAGATTAAAGTTGCATCATACACAGAACACGCGGAAATCTAACATGTGTGCTCAAAAACGTGCATTATTGTTGCATTTCTCTGTTTGTGAAAATTAATAAATTAAATCTGTCTATTTGTCATGTCATAACTAATTGCGGCTGTCTTAAATAATGCCATGTGCTTATTTTGCTTCCTTGTCTTTGTAGTGTCACTCTATTCTTTATAGGTGCATAAAGAATCTCGTTGGATAAGAATGGTAGATATTATCGCTGCTTTCAATTGTACGCTTTAGCTAGGTAATTTAGACTAATGGATTAATAATTAGCAATGGTGGATGGCAACAGAACAAATTATATTTCTCACATTAATTATTCTTTTGTGTTTGTTTATATAATAGTTATCGTTAAATTGACTGCTTTGGGCCTAGTTTACTCGAGTCTGCTAAGATTTTCTGCACGGAGCAAGAGAGAGTCCATGTTGGCAGCGATTTCCTCCGGCCTGGAATAAAATTGTGGTGCTGAGCTGACAAACCTTTTGGTTGAGCAAGGCCAAGGCCAGGAACCGGCAAGAAGGTCTGAAACATGTTACGTATCTGAGGAAGCCAAAAACTTCTTGTTACTTTAAATGTTGCAACTGGAGGAAGCTGCGTAAACTAAAGACAATGGTCTCTAAGAACGTGACGGAACTGTGATTCTGAAAATGAGGTGACACGTCGCCTGTCACTTTTTGACCAATGGGACTCCGATTTCAGCAGAAAAATATGTTCTTGCTTAGTTTATCTTAGCGTAGAAAGGTATAAAAACTCATTCCCCGTGGAAGGGTTGGCTCGCTGCTGTTTTTGCTAACCTTTGGATGAGGGTGAAGAGCCCACAAAGACTTTACTTTCTATTTCCATTTATTTAGTTTAGTTAGGGACTTAGGTTTTGAAATGCCAAACTGATATTTACAATTGTAATAATAATTTCTAAATTTCATAAAACTGTCATAAATACTTGCAATGATTCTAATAAATAAAAGCACATTAATAAAGATTTTAATTACAATTTTCTAAATAAATAGCTAATAAAAATCTTACTTTGAAACACAAGCTGGACTTGTTATTTCTTGGGATTAGGTTACTATTAGCAAGATTTATCGCCATAAGTGGCTTAATAATCAGTGAGGTTTATTAAATATAATGATTTACACTTACCGCGGTTGTATATAAATGTATATAATTTGTGAATAGGTTAATTAAGCCACATGATTCAGTTGGTCAAAATATGTCATGTTTGATTAATGGGCCTTGTGTTTGAATAGTGAATTTTAGTGTATATTGTGAAGATGGTAGCGTAGTTCATGATATATTTCCTATAGGCCGCTGGATCAATTCCCTGGTAGCAGATTTGATGGTTGCTATGGTAACCAACATACTATATGGTAGTTACATAGGATCAATGTCTAACATATGTTGAGTTCGTTCTCGTGTTATACGTAAGCTGTACCGGTACAAATAGTGTGATGAGAAGGTAGTCACACAGCACATTTGATCTGTTTCAGAATAGTGGTATCGTCGTGTATCACAAGTGTTGTCGTTGTGCAACACATGTTAGGGAAATTAGATGTGAATGTATGTATAGTGAGGATTATCTAAGAAATTTGAACAGCATGAGTATAGGGACAATGAGCCCGTTCTAAAACTCACTGTGAAAAGAGTAATAGTATATATTCAAGCTTGAGTGAAGGGTAAGATAACGTGGCTTATTTTACTAACGGTGCATGATTATCTATAAACAGGTGAGAGTCCTGTAGGGATTTCATGTATGTATGTATAGGGATACTTTCCGTTTGAAAATGCGTAATTGATTTTGTAATTTCGTTCGAGTCAAACTTTGAATTGCTACTTTAAATGTGCATTCAGAGGGAAAAACGTTTGATTTTACCTGTTTGAAGGGTAGAGTAAAGGGATTACTTTATCGGCGAATGTATATTCTGTGAGAATAGCGTCGTCTATTCCACGCAAAAGAATTCTTGTATGTTTGAAATTCTGTCACTTTATTAGAGAAACAGACAGATGAGTCTTTCTTGTCGTTGTTTAATTAAAATTCAATGAAAAAGGCGTTCATTAAAATGGCGCTGTGAAAAGTTTTGTGAAGGAGGGGTAAACGCTGAGAGGGAGACACGAGAAACCGCAGCGGCTGTGTACGTCATACAGGTTCGCGCAGTGATTGGGTAGCATACGTCACAGGCTGTGTACTGATTGGTTCTCGTGACTCTAATGAGCTGTAAGCTGATTGGTTCTTCGAGATAGCACTATTTCTATTGGTTGAGCAAGGTGGTGACGTAGCTCAAACCTGATTGGCTTGTTGGTGTGTTTCGCGCACGGATTGGCTAGTGTAACGGAACATCCAGGAAATAATTTACGATCATTTCCACTAAGCGGATTTGATTTGAAAAATGAGTTATTATTTTAAGCATGTTGAGAAAAGCCCACAATGTTTCAAAGAATTAAAAATTGTATCTCACCTGACAAGAAAATAAAAACGTGGGGTGGTAAATTACTTCATAAATACAAAACACCTGCAGCATATATGGAAGGTGAATATGGTTATCATACTGTTTTGTGGTTTGATGTTTGGAAACATTATACAAAGGACAACGGTGTTTTGATTTGGCCTGATGATGGTTTTTTTAATATGAGAATTTTAAGGAATTTAAGAGAAAGAATGTCAGCTCTTATACCAAAGCCTAGACCAACACAATTTGAAGCTTTAGTTGAATGGGAAGATGAGATGGTTCAACTTCAAAGAGAAGCGAGTGGGATTAAAAGACCTTTGAAAACACCGAGTTACAAAAGAGAAACGCATGAGGATAGAATGCGAATGTGGAGACAAGGAGACATGTGTGTTGGTCTCTATTTAATTAGAGAAATGGTTCTAGGGTCTCCAGGCGAAAAAAGAGTAGAAAAGAAAAATAATGTTGTCACAGAAAGTGAATCTAAGGATGCAGTTTTAGAAGAAATGTTTACTTCTAATAAAAGGAATGAACCTTTAAGACAACCTCAATCATGGTCTACTCCTATGGTTTCTACTGGAACCTTACCAAGTGCTCCTATAATAAATGAATCGCCTAAATTATATCCGAATAATTCTGTCTCTTTTGAAACTTCAGAAAGATTAGAAACAGGATTAAACACTAATGTTTATAGTGGAAATAGACAGTTTTCAATAACTCCGAAGGAAAGGGAGGCTCCTAGGAATTTAATGAGAACTACCAGACATGAGGAAGATGTAAATAGTTCAGAATATTTACGATCAAAAGAAGAATTAATTCGACAGATAACAAAGAGCATGGAAGCAGTAACAGTTCCAGTAATGATTGGTCCTGTTCAGCCTGTTTTTGAGCAGAGATAAAATAACAAGGCAGGTTTAACAATTCCTTTAAATACAGAAATTCAAAAGGTTACTGAAAAATTTTATTCAGATTTGACTGAAATAAATAGAGAGAAAACGAAAATGCCTGATTTGACATTTAATGAAGGTTCTTTTGATAAATCACCAATGGGTGCAGAATCTGATGCTGAGACTTCTGAAAGAAGAGGGTCAAATTCAAAACTTGATGTTGCAAAATTAAAAGCAAACTTGGAAGAATTAATAATTGGTACAATTGGTACTGACAGTCTAAAATTTTATCGTAATGATGAACTCCTGTTTATCTGTAAAAGCATACAATGGAAAACAAAGAATAAATATGATCAGTTAGAAGAACTGGCAAGTGAATTAAAAATAGATTTGAGCAGACAGAAAAATTTTGGGAAACACTACAGATTAGATTTTACTGAGAAAGACATTGAAAACTTTAATACAATGGGAAGAATAATGCACATAAAAGATTTGATTGTTTACATCAAAAAGTTAGGTGAAGTAAGTAAATGGAGAGTAAAATGGACTAAAAAGAAGGAAAATAATAAGTTGGATAAATTGTCTAAACAATTTCCGATGAGAGAAATTGCAGGAGGAGGTTATGTTCATGTCCCTTGGTCGAGACAGGATATTTTGTTGTTCACTAATGATTTCCCCCGATTGAGAGAGAAACCTGTTGAATGGTATCGACAGGTAGACAGATACATCAAACTTTCGAAAGTTCTGTGGATTGATCTGGATGGATTTTTTGACATTGTTGTCCCATCGGATCTTTGGACAGAATGTAAAATTGCTGTGGGTTGGCCAAAAGAGGAACCGGAGCGAATTAAAGAAACAGGTGCTCCAGCTCCAATTTTTATGGATTTTTATGGAAAAGTGATTTACTGGTTAAAACAAAAAATTGCCCCATAGGAAGTGGATTGGGTTAAAATAGACAGAACGAATCAGGAACCAAAGAAATCGGTTCATTCATTTTATGAAAGACTATTGTTAGTTTTCAAACAATACAGTGGTTACAAAAAATTAGATGAGAAGGATATGAGCCATTTTATTTACAGATTCGTTTATGGTCTTAGACCAGAGGTTGGAGAAATGATCCGGAATAATATTGTCGGATGGCAATCACTTTCGGTTGATGATATCCTAAGAAAAGCGAAATACTGTAGTGATGAGTTAGAGGTCAAACAGAAAAAGCTGAAGGAGAAGGCGATGTGGGCACAGGTGAAAGTGGCTGAGCAACAAATTGCCAGTCTTGAAAATAAAAATACAAATTTTATTCAAAATCAGAATCAAAATTTAGGTCAAGGAAAATTCAAAAATAATAATAATAAAAAACCAAGATATAATGCTAAAGTTGAGGAACTAAAACAGAAATTGCCTTGTTTTAATTGTGGCGAGATTGGACACTGGAAAGATGAGTGTAAAAAACCACCCAGAAATTTTAAAAATCCATTATTAAACCCACAGATGCAGAACGATGTTGATCTGCAGCAACAGCTACAGCTACAGCGTCAACTGAATGACCTGAGTCTTCAGCGACAGCTACAGCATCAGTTAACTCAACAGCAGAGTCAATTTCCACAGCCCCCATTTCCAAATTGTGGGGGAAGTCAAAAATATATTCCAGGTGTGGGATTTGGAGGAGAAGATCAGGTAATAAGGACTCAAAGACAAAACGTGCAAAATGTTTCAGGTCAATTTTTAGTAGCAGAAAATCAAGGAAGTGATTCTGATGACTGCTTCTGACGGTGCCCGAGAGAGGGGGAAGAGTGTGTGATTGGAGCCACTCTTGAGGTTGACCAGTCTGGTCCATTTGTAAATGGGAAAGTAAATGATGTAGATATTACTTTTCTTGTGGACACTGGTGCTACCCGTTCTACTGTTAGATCAGTGGAAATTGAAAACCTACCTCTCTCTGGGGATACCATCCAAGTAGTCGGAGTAAGTAATCAAAAAATTAAAACAGATCTAACTGACCCAGTACAGGTTGAAATTGGCAACTTTAAAGACAAAAACAGATTTGTAGTTTGTAACAGTAGTCCAGTGAACTTACTGGGGAGAGATATATTATGCAAAATGAATTGTAGAATATATTGCTCTCCCGAGGGAATTGAATTACAAACTATGGAAGAAGATGTATTATATAAAATGACAATGTTGTTGGTAGAGGCAGAAGAAACGAAATTATTTCCTGCATTCGAAAAAGAAAATTTACCAGAAGAATTAAAGGAGACAGTTAAATCTGAAATTTGGGATTTGTCAGGAAATGAAATGGGTCTGATGAAACATATCGATCCAGTTAAAATTTCTGTAAAACAGGGTATAGAATTTCCTAACATTCCTCAATATAAAATGAAAGCAGAGACAATTGGGGGTGTTATTCCTGTGATTGAAAAATTCATTAAGCAAGGTGTTTTGAAAGAAATTGAGAGCAGTCCTTGTAATTCACCGATTATGGGAATCAAAAAGTCAAATGGAACATATAGAATTGTTCAGGATTTGAGAAAGATTAATCAAATTGTGGTTACTTGCTGTCCAGTTGTTCCAAACCCAGCTGTCATTTTATACTAGATTCCACATGATGCAGAATGGTATACTGTTATTGATCTTTGCAATGAGTTCTTTACTGTTCCATTGCATCCAGAGAGCCAGGAAATCTTTGCTTTTAGGTTCCAGAATAGGACCCTCGCATGGTGCAGAATTCCTCAAAGGTATACAGAGAGTCCTTCCATTTTTAATGAGCTGTTAAAAAGATCATTGGAGGATCTAAGTCTACCTGGTAGATCGACATTGGTACAGTACATTGACGATTTGTTGATTGCAGCAAAAACAAGAGAAAGATGTGTAACAGATACAATCACTCTTTTGAATCATCTGGCAGATGAGGGACATAAAGTGTCTCCTGCGAAGTTGCAGTTTTGTAAAAAAGAAGTGAAATATCTTGGACATAGAATTGCAAAAGGAATAAGACAAGTGACGATTGAAAGAATAAAGATGATTCAGGCAATGTTACCTCCAAGAACACAAAGACAGGTCAGAATGTTCTTGGGAATGGTAGGTTATTGTCGTCAATGGATAAGTGAATTTTCAGTAATTGCAAAACCATTGCAGAAATTGACAAAATCAGATGTAAAAGATCCAATTGTTCTTACTGAAAATGAGTTGGAGGCTTTTGAGAATCTAAAAAGAAGTCTGTGTGAACCTCCAGCTTTAGGCATGCCAGACTATGAGAAAGGGTTTGAGCTTTATTGTAGTGAAAGAGAAGGTTGTGCTTTGTCTGTGTTAATACAGAGACATGGTAATCTGAGAAAACCTATTGCTTACTTCTCAGCAGTTCTTGATCCAGTTGCAAAAGCCTTACCAGGTTGTTTAAAAGCAGTTGCAGCAACACGTGTTAGCCTTGAGCAGAGCGAAGGAATCATAATGGGATTCCTTGTAAAAGTCTATGTTCCCCATTCAGTTGAAATTCTTCTTACAAGGAGTAAAACACAACACTTAACAAGTAACAGATTGACAAAATATGAGAAAATTATTTTAGGAGCAGATAATGTGTCAATAGCAAGGTGTGTGAATTTAAATCCTTCCACACTGTTACCTGATACTGAAATAACTGATGAAAACGATGTGGAACATGAGTGCTTAGATGTTATGGAATGCTGTACCAAGCCAAGACAAGACATTAAAGATGAACCTTTACCTGAATCAGATTTTGTCTACTTTGTAGATGGCTCTTGTCTAAGATCAGATGGAGGTGTTTTGAAAGCAGCTTATTCAGTCTGTACAGTGGCAGATGTTGAAGAAGCATCATGTCTTGAAGGAATTCATTCAGCACAAGTGGCTGAATTGATTGCTTTGATTCGTGCATGTGAATTAGCAAAAGATTTGAGAATAACCATAATTACTGATAGTCAATACGGATATGGAGTTGTGCATGATTATGGACAACTCTGGTCTCAGAGAGGCTATCTGACGTCAGCAGGATCACCAATTAAAAATGCAATATTTATTAAGAGATTAATAGATGGCATACAATTACCAAAAGAAATTGCTGTAGTAAAGTGTGCAGCTCACAAGAAGGGTGAAGATTTTATCACCAAAGGCAATGCTTAAGCAGATGAAATTGCGAAGTATTGTGCAAAAAATGGTTATGCATTTAATAGGACTAAAAACAGAGAATATGTTTCGAATTCACTAATGCTAACATCAATTGTTGAGACATGGCAGGAAATTAGAGATTTACAAAATGATGCTGATGATGAGGAGAAAAACAAATGGCTAAGAGCAGATTGTAGACAGCGAGATGAGGATGGAATTTGGACTTATAAAGATGGTAGAGTGGTTTTACCAAATTGCATGATTGCTGATATGGCTAGATTGTATCATGGTCCTGGTCATATTGGAAGAGATTCAATGATTAGGCTTTTTAAGGAAACATGGTTTAATACTAAGATCAGAACAATTGCTGAATCACTTTGTCAAAGGTGTTTGGTCTGCCAACAAATGAACCCAAACAGGAAATCAGTTGTGGGAACGGGAACCATAGGTCGGGAGGGTGGTCCTTTCACTAGGTTACAGATGGATTTCATAGAAATGCCTAGACATAACAGGTTGAAATATGTCTTAGTAATTGTCTGTTTATTTTCAAGATGGGTAGAAGCATTCCCCACATGTCACAATGATTCAATTACTGTAGCAAAGTTACTTTTACGAGAGATAATCCCTAGGTATGGATTTCCTGTAACTATTGAGAGTGATAGAGGAGGACATTTTGATAACAGATTGTTGAGTTTGATCTGTGAAGCATTAAACATTGAGCAGAAATTACATTGCGCATACAGACCGGAGGCTTCTGGAGTAGTTGAACAGATTAATGGTACAATAAAAAACAGAATTGGAAAAATGTGTCTGGACCTAGGTATTAAGTGGACAGATGCTCTTCCACTTGTTCTGATGTCTTTGAGAAGTACACCTGATAAAAAGACAGGTTTAAGTCCACATGACATTATCATGGGCAGAGTCATGAGACAAGTATTTGTACCTGTAGGAAAGCTGTTGAGCATTAATGACAGTGCAATTTTAGAATATTGTAAAAAACTGTCTGACATCGTGGCTTCTGTGTCTAATCAGGTCGGAACTGAAGTACAGTCGAAAGACAAAGTGTTAACGCATGATCTGAGACCTGGAGATTGGGTCAGAACAAAAGTTCATCGAAGAAGAAATTGTCTGGTACCGAGATGGCAGAAGCCTAGGCAGATAATTCTGATTACAACAAATGCAGTGAAGTGTAGGGGAATTAAGAGGTGGATTCATCCAAGTCATACTATTCCGATACCTACACCTGAAAACTCTGATGAAGAGAGTGATACCACGGCTGATTCAGATTCGGAGATAGAAGGTGAAGAAGTTCCAGATTCTGAAGATCGACAGAGAGGTCGACATCTGGAAAAAATTTCTGTAAATGGAAATCTGAATAGAAAAGAATTGGAAATCATTGAAATAGATTCTGAAAAGGATGAAGATCTGCTAGAAGACAATGAAGCAGATGGAGTAAGGATATCTGATAAAATCGAAGACAAAGAAGTTGAAACTGCAGAAATATCTGACCAGGAGAGTATCGAAAAGCAGAAATCAAGCTCTGGAAGAAGGAACAAAAAACCAGAAACTGGAAAGTTGAAGGTAATTGAAGAGGAGGAGGAAGACGAATTGCCAAGTACCAGTAATGGGAGACAGAGTATAGTTCCTAACGGAGTAAGACTGCCGATTAGAAAAGTTCCTGAGTCAAGAATTGAAATTTCTGACAGTGATTCTGGAGAAAGCGATGAAGATTGTCAAAGAGAAAGTGTGAGATAGAGATCTTTGAAAACAGAATCTAATTTGGCTGAACCGAAAAGAAAGATTCTGAGAAAAGGAGAAACCTGGCCAAATGAAAATGAAAGATTAAGGGTCAGGTTAATTAAAAGATCGAAGGAGCAGGTGAACGAGATTACTAGTCAAGAGGATCCTGAAAAGAAAGCAGAAAAGGGAAGGAAAATAGAAGTAGTGACTAGAAAAACAAAGAGAGTTTTTAGACCTAATCAGAAATACAAATCACCTGAATGGACTTATCTAATAATACCTCCTGTTATTGAAATAAACGGCAGTAGTCAAGAAGAAGTTGAGGAAATTAGTGACAATGATTGAAATACTTATATAAAAAAAAAAACATTTGTTAAAATTTTTGTTTCTGTTTTTGGCAAAAGGCTGAAGAAATTGTGTTAAGTGACACAAGGTCGAAGACATTTTGTTTAGTTGGAAAATAACTTGTGACATAAGGTCAAAGAAAAGTTGTTAGAGAGATAAAAAAAAAAAGATTTTAAAAAGGGGGGTGTCTTAGTTTAGATTTTACATATTTTAAAATTTTGTTTTCTTTTTCTTTAATTCTTTGAAAATAAGACTAGCTAGAATGCCTTATGTTATGGAACGTAGTACTTCGAAATGTTCCATTTTTAAGAAATGCTGTAAAATGACGCTGGTGTGTGTACTCATATTAATTCTGCTTTGGTTGATTTTAGCTGTTATTGTTCCTTTTGAGTTCAATAAAGAGTTGTATAAGGTCAATATGACAAGTAAAGCTTCAATTAGTCAAGATAAACATAGTGCAACAGGCAAAACTAACAAAGTTATAGATCACAAACCTGAAGCTCATCAGGATAGGTCTGTTAGTGATTTCTCAAGCAATACATTTTCAAGACTTTCGGGAGAATATGTTAAAGTCATGAATGTCAAAGATTGCTATATCTGTGTAAAGTTGCCTGCTTCTGTTTCCGAGGGAGTGACATATAATATGCTTCCTCTTACATATGGCATGACCTGCAGTGTAATAGCTAGCTTATTTTACCAGACTGGTCGCTTAGAATATTATTATTCAAATTTTGATGAAATTTTTGCTAATCTGAAAATTGAGAGTACTTTGAATAAACATAAAAGAGCTAAACAGATGAGGGAATTCTTTTTAGTTACTAATGAACTCACTTATGAGTATGCTTACAGAAATAATTTAACATGCAAATTGAGAGCGGAAGAAAAAACTTTTCTGAACTTAGTTGAGGAGAGAAGGGCAATTTATAAAAGAAATGAAATGGTCAAACAGACCAAATCCAAATTCTGGCAGAAAGATGATGAGAAACTTAATGGCAAGACTTATGATAATGTTGCAATTCATATAGACAAACCAATTAGTGGTAAACTTTGTATTAGAAGAGATAATACTTTATTTGATAATTTCTTTGTAGGTGCTAGCAATTGTGAAGATACTTATCAAATCATGGGGGGTTGGGGATTTAAAGGTGGCAAAGATCCAATTTTTCCAGGGATTTACTTTATTTGTGGTGACAAAGCTTATTATAATCTTCCTGATCATTGGTATGGAACATGTTTTGTTGGACTTGTTTTCCCAAAGATGTTTCATGTAGATAGAAATACAGAAGGTTCTTTTGAAATCTGTAACCACGCAAATAGATATAAAAGGGAAAGCTTTTCGGAAATTTTGGGAGATATTTTTGAGGCAGTGATACCTTTAGTAGCTATAACTCTTAATGCAGGAAGAATCCGAAAATTATCCACAATTGTTGACAGATTGTCAACTGACACAGCAGGTGGTTTCCAATTAGTGGATGTTGAGGTCATTGCAGTTCGTTCTATGGTGATGCAGAATCGCCTTGCATTAGACATACTCCTGGCAAAAGAGGGAGGAGTCTGTGGTATTTTACATGTCCAGCACTGCTGTACCTACATCCCTGATGAAAGTAAGAATATTGAAATGTATATAAAAAACATCACAGAAATGCATTCAGAAATAGTTCCGTTAGAAGAGGATGATTTTTCAGAAAGACTTTCAAAAAGGTTTCAAGCTATTAAAAACTGGTTTCAAGGAATTGGTGGTTCAATTCTTGGCAAGATTTTAACACCTTTGTTTGTAATAGTATTTGTGATAGTTTTGACAAAAATCAGTTGCATGTTACATAAGAGAAAGAAACACTTAAAGGAAAAGAGAAGAATATATAAGATGAAAAAGGAACAGGAGAAAGAAATAGAGCTAGAGGAGTTACGCAGAGCTCAATATGATAGTTGCAAAGATTTTGCTGAAACAAATCTTTAGAAATACTAATACAAGTGAATTCAAACCATTTTCGTTTAATTAAAATTTTCTAAATTTTGGGTGTGGTGTGGTGATTTGGTAATCACCAGATGAGGGAGTTGATGGAGCGACATTTAGAAATACATTTTATTTCAACTCGTGAAGTCACACTTCCATAATAATAAATAATTTTATTAACGTTTTGTGCTGAGTGAGTATTAATTCAACCTAGATTAAAGTTGCATCATACACAGAACACGCGGGAATGTAACATGTGTGCTCAAAAACGTGCATTATTGTTGCATATCTCTGTTTGTGAAAATTAATAAATTAAATCTGTCTATTTGTCATGTCATAACTAATTGTGGCTGTTTTAAATAATGCCATGTGCTTATTTTGCTTCCTTGTCTTTGTAGTGTCACTCTATTCTTTATAGGTGCATAAAGAATCTCGTTGGATAAGAATGGTAGATATTATCGCTGCTTTAATTGTACGCTTTAGCTAGGTAATTTAGACTAATGGATTAATAATTAGCAATGGTGGGTGGCAACAGAACAAATTATATTTCTCACATTAATTATTCTATTGTGTTTGTTTATATAATAGTTATCGTTAAATTGACTGCTTTGGGCCTAGTTTACTCGAGTCTGCTAAGATTTTCTGCACGGAGCAAGAGAGAGTCCATGTTGGCAGCGATTTCCTCCGGCCTGGAATAAAATTGTGGTGCTGAGCTGACAAACCTTTTGGTTGAGCAAGGCCAAGGCCAGGAACCGGCAAGAAGGTCTGAAACATGTTACGTATCTGAGGAAGCCAAAAACTTCTTGTTACTTTAAATGATGCAACTGGAGGAAGCTGTGTTGTTCGAAAACTTTAGACAATGGTCTCTAAGAACGTGACGGAACTGTGATTCTGAAAATGAGGTGACACGTCGCCTGTCACTTTTTGACCAATGGGACTCCGATTTCAGCAGAAAAATATGTTCTTGCTTAGTTTAGCTTAGCGTAGAAAGGTATAAAAACTCATTCCCCGTGGAAGGGTTGGCTCGCTGCTGTTTTTGCTAACCTTTGGATGAGGGTGTCGTGCAGATGGACTTCTCTGGGAGCACGTAGGAGCCCACAAAGACTTTACTTTCTATTTCCATTTATTTAGTTTAGTTAGGGACTTAGGTTTTGAAATGCCAAACTGATATTTACAATTGTAATAATAATTCCTAAATTTCATAAAACTGTCATAAATACTTGCAATGATTCTAATAAATAAAAGCACATTAATAAAGATTTTAATTACAATTTTCTAAATAAATAGCTAATAAAAATCTTACTTTGAAACACAAGATGGATTTGTTATTTCTTGGGATTAGGTTACTATTAGCAAGATTTATCGCCATAAGTGGCTTAATAATCAGTGAGGTTTATTAAATATAGTCTAAAATGCCAAATGAAGAGAAAAGGGATATGGCCGAAAAACTCTTTCAACTTCTGATCATGAACAGCTGGAATTGTGTGTCATTGAGGCTCAATTAGAAGCTTCCTATTTCTCTTGCATGTCTATAATGCCAGAGTGTAGAGCTCCGGATTGAAGCATTACTGACATCTAGAGTAGAACTTTCTGCATATTTGTCTTTGTGTCAAGAGTAAATCAAAGTGCACACTTCTGTATCTGCCTGAAGCATTGTGTTATTCATAAAGGAGAGAGGAAGACAACGGCAGCCTAAATAATACAGCCAGAGGTTGAAGTCTTCTGTCAGAGGTAGGAACAGAGAAATCGTAGCCACATAAACTCCCCCTCCTAATAATGTAACAGATTTATGCTGCTGGTTGTAGACAATAACACAAAACAACCAAATACACTGACACGTAGATCTGTGGCAACAGGTGTTGCAGCAAGATCCTTCATTTGCAGCTTTCAGACATGTGAGATGTGTTTGGGTATCTTAAATATGTTCTATAGTTCTCCACCCAGTAATTCATTGTTTGTTGAACGTATTTGACAGGGAATAAATAGAGTACTAGCAGGAACCTTAAGAAAAAGTGTTTCCCTGCATAATTTTTTCTCTCTGTACAGAAGGGTATAATTTTCAGTTTTTAAAATAGATAAGAATGTATTATTTCCACTGTAATGTATTTTGAAAACAAGAAGTAAGGACTTAAGACAGTTCAATGAATACAACTCACAACATTGTGGACTACTATTTAGACACAAGAGCCAAGATGCTGGCTGTAGTAACTAACTACTTGTTAGAAATTCCTCTGTCCAGAGAGTGTAAGAGGGGCAATGAACTCGAAGGTTAATATCGCAATCTCTCTGAACGAATGTCAGTAGCGTAAAGGATGGTAAATAATTATAAAAGAGAGTCTGAACAGGGATAAAGGAGGTCATGGTGAGGAAAGGAAGAGAAGACAGAACGTGCTTGCAGTCTGCCATGACAGAAGCAGCTTCTCAGCACTAATACAGATAATGGGGGTGTCATGGTACCCTTTGGGTCACAGGTGTTCTCCAAGGTAACTAGTAGCATATCTCAATTTATGAATTAATTTGCCAGAATACAACAACATGTATGTCATACAAATAAGGTAAATTACTTTCAAGATCTTTCAGCAAAGTTAACAATGATGAACGTCAGTAGGCTTCAGAAAATGCCCTAGGGCCTTGCAGAAACCAGCATGGTTGATGTCCTCAGATCACTGCACATTGTCTTGATGTAATTGTCATAGAAGAGAAAACAGGTAAGTACATCTCTGGCGGTTCTGCAAAGGGAAAAGAAAAATAATATGCAAACTGGGGGGGAACCAAAATAACAAAGGCGAGGGATGTTGCAGAAGAACTTATTGAGAACAGGAGCAATTTAATAAACAAGAAGTTGCCAGACACCACCTTAATAGTCCTGACTATATTTATGTAAATCTGAAATGTATTTGCTTGATCTACTGCCTCAGTTGGCTATAAGTGTTTCTGCAGTCTGCTGGGTGTGTGGCCCAGCAGTCCGGAACAGGTCTTTAACAATTCACAGTTTTTCTTGCCAATTCAATAGCCTCTGTTTCTCTATCATAGTTCTCTGAATGTATGTCCATTCTGTGTTCTCCTGACTAACACACACTGGTGAACTGCCATGACCCTGTGCACACCGGTTCACGGATTGTGGGTTTTGAAACTTTTGAAGCCAAGTATTATTTACTATCCTTTTACCAGCAGATACACAATTATAAACCCTATCAGTGATGTCACCTGTCAGATGGATTCAAAGACTGCCAAGCAACCCTACCTGGCAAACATTGTGAACAAGTTCAAACTTCTTCATTATTTTGATAAAGTGAAGCTGTTTTTTCCTGCAACTATAGAGGAGGATGAAGAGCTTGAACTTCAACCTCACAAGCAGATAAAGAGTGCGAAAGGTGACTCAGTGGAAGGAGTAGATCTTATCTCTTTCCTCAGAACAGGCATGCAGATTGTAGGCTGGCAGCTTCGATTCTCACTAACACCAGGTCTGACATCCTTGTGCATTCCGAAGGTAGACACTGGGGTAATGATACGATAAAGCTTAAGTACTATAAGTTTCCGAAGCAAGGCTTGGTGTCCTAAGTTGTGACATATATGCTGGTATTAATGTTTAAGGGCTCACAGTGACCTTGGATTAGCAATGTTTCCCTTGACCTGAAGGTAGACTCTTCTGATCTACATTTTGGCGGTCCCTAAATGCTATTGCAAAAGTAAATGCAAACTCATTCCTAGATCCAGTGGCCAGATAGAGTTTGCCAGTCTCCTAAGTGCCAATTGGCCTAGGAAAAGGAGCAAAGTAGAGGTTTCAGTTTTCTTCACAGAAGTTTTCATTAGATGTTGAATAGATTACTGATTTGAATGGATAAACAAATAAATAGTTTTTATTTAGTTTGTTGATGTTTGACCCTAGCTCTTCAGAGCATCTTCGCCACTTGGTGAATAACATTGAGGACATTTAAAACTCAAACGTATCAATAAAGTATTTATTCATTATGATTGCAAAATTCAATGACCTATCTAGCCACTTGATTTAAAAGATATGAAGCTCTACATCTCGGGGACAATAAGTAGGCCATTGCTGGTTGCAAAGTGCAAGCAACTGAGTCTTTCTAAGTACTAATGTAGAAGGTTTGTTATGAAAAAAAACATAGAAACATTCAACAGAAGCCAAGTCAACTCGTCCAATGTACTGTTGAATACTAAAGAGCCGCAAGCTGACAACGCCGGGGGGACTTCAATCCCCATAACGCCTGGTTGTGCGCCTGGAGGCGCTGATGCTGCCTGTGCGCCCAGAGGTGCTTTAAATTCCATCTCATACGGATAACTCTACCAATCCCTCGTGCCACTCATAGTGATTGAAATACATTTTTCAAATTATTTTTACTTGATTTCTTTTTATTTAATCTTTTAAATCTACTATTTGGAATCTTTTTTCTTTTTGTATACAAATAATCAATTTCAAACAGGACCAAACGACAATATATTCATTATACACATAATTACATCTATATACAATGGTACAACACAATCAAACTATAAGCCCACTTTCCCACAAAAAATCAAAAGAAGTAAATAAAAATGGAAAGAAATCTAGAAGAAAGAATGAAAGGATTTTAGAGGAAAAATAGAAAAGAAGGGATAGATAAATCCCAACAGTTGGTGGTAAAATTAGTATAAGCTTCAGGTTTAAACACTGAAATTCTGTTAATTTGGATCATCTTTTAAGTCAACCTGACACCTTTATTCTGATAATACTTAAATTTGCCAAACACAAACGGTCTACGTGTTTCAAACCCTACATATCATTAAAGGGGTTCTCCTCAGGACCATGGGAAAAGAGCTCAGGTATTTCTATCAAAGCCCATCGTATTCCAACTCTTTATGGGTGCTGTCCTTGTGCCTAATGATTTTGTCACTTTACTCGGCAGGAAAACACAGTAAATCTAGATCCTCTGCACCGTACGTGTAAATACTTCCATTAACACTTTTCGCAATGGCGGGACATGACATAGATGGGACATAGAAATTCCCGCAAGTCGAGACCGCGATATCTCAGCTTTTCACGGCTTCTACGATCCAGCGTAGTCTGTAACATGGCAATCTGCAGCAGATTTAAAAGATTAAATAAAAAGAAATCCAGTTAAAATCATTTGAAAAATGTGTTTCAATCACTATGCCTGGCACAAGTGATTGGTAGAGTTATCCGTATGAGTGGTATCAGCCTTGGCATTTCGGTGTTTTTGATTATTTAGTTGGCCCAGCCTTGTTGATTTCAGGCCAGAACCCTATATTGATTATTCTTTTAAATTCCATCTCAGCACCCGCTCTGCAGGAGCGCAAGCTGACAACGCCGGGGGGACTTCAATCCCCATAACACCTGGTTCTGCGCCTGGAGACGCTGATGCTGCCTGTGCACCCGGAGGCGCTTTAAATTTCATCGCGTCACCCGTTCCGCGGGAGCCGCAAGCTGACAACGCCGGGGGGACTTCAATACCCTTAATGCCTGGTTCTGCACCTGGAGGCGCTGATGCTGCCTGTGCGCCCGGAGGTGCTTTAAATTCCATCGCGGCAACCACTCCGCGGGACGTGTGTGGGCGCGCGTGGGATAAGCCCGGGACAAGGGCAGGCCCGTCATCGCTCGGAGGAGGCTGGGCTGGGCCACCCTTCCAACTTACGAAGTTTCTGCTCACAAACTTCCTTTTACAAGGTATTTTCTTGATCATTGATTTTTTCCTAACAGGACCACACACATACGTTTCTACTCTGTTTACTAACACCTTTGGAATGAATTTCTTGCCCTATTGCCCTATTGTTTGTCTGTTGTGCGCTCCCAATTCTCTTCCCTGATTTTTCACTCTCGGCTGCGAGCCGTTGCTTGGGGGTGTACACAAAATGAGCAAGCGTAATGGAGTGGCGGGCACCCTGGATGCCTTTATTGTTAGGGCAGAATCAATTCTATGCCACAAGATTGAACTGACAGAGAAGCGATTATCGCTAGAACCTTTAGCTGTGTTGAGGCGCTATTCTCTAGGCACTATTGATGTGGTCACCGACCCTCTGAACTGCCTGCTTCCCCGTCAAAGGTCACCCTCAGCCTTCCCCTGAAATTGACACATCTATGACAATTATATCGTCCGGGACAAACATAGCAACAAGGTCGCAGACCCTCACCTCTCCCATTGAGGACACTGAGGATCCTAGCGACAATCTGAGAGAGCCTACAGGGAAGCGAAGGAGAGGCGCGGGCACCCAAAAAACTAGACAACAAAAACGCCCTCGTCAAAATGCTCACGAGGTGCTTCAAACTCAAAATCGCACTATCAGCACACAAACTGACATACAATCTACCGCTACCCTCTCTGTATGCAGTGTTCCAGGGCACTCTGCGGTGGACATTGTGGGGGGGGGGTAACCTTGAATACTGTGTTTGCACAATTAAAATACTTGTTTGACAACAGCCTTGCCTTATTCCGGGGTCGCCTGGAACATTTGGACTCTGCTATTAGCAAAATGATTAGCCTACATGAGACAATACAGCATGCTGCCACCGCAGGGGAGAGTCTGGGTTCAGTAGCACCACACACATCAGCTATAGCCCCACTCTACCCCACAGGCTGAATGCAAGTTGGATGTCCCTTGTTGCATCCAATATCTATTACCAAGTCTTAAAAGTACATATTGATAAACATCATATTATTGTCCTTTTAAATTTTTATAATAATATCCCCGCCTCAGGTATGAGGGAAGTTTTTAGGGAGGTACAGGTGGATCTGGATGTAAGCATAGGGAACACATCCAGAGATCTTTGCATAATTTGGGGAAAGGATTTTAACGTGGGCCCCCGTAGTTATATCGAAGGAGGTCATTGTGGCCTGCTACCCGATGATGGTATAGATATCTCCCATTTTTCTCATTCTCCTGTTGGGGAAATATTAAATTTGATTAAGTATTCCATGGACCTAGGTTTTGTCAATGATCTGTGCACACTGCCCATACCGTTTCAGTAGCACTTTCAACGGCCGTGGGTTGTTATCTACGATTGACTTTTTAATCAAATAGATACGCCGACAGAATTCACAATTTTAACACCCCTGATGTAGCTTTTAGTGATCACTTTCCAATTAGTTTTACTCTAGAATTGCCAGTTCGAGCACTATCTATAGGATCTCTGCCAATCGAGCCCTTAAAAGATATTATTATTAACAGGCCCATTGGATATACTATCAAATGGTCTGGGCTAGACACTTTACAACTAACCAAGTCACTTCTGATACTTGCAAAGCCGACTTTGCAAATTGTTTGGATGAGACGTCCACGGACATAATCATTTGTAACTCTTTTTGTAATATTTCAAAGGCTATTCAAAATAATCTGTTAACCAAACTTAAAAGCACAGCCAACAGTAGGTCAGGTTGGTTTGATTCCCAGTGCAGCAAGTCACATGCAGCTTTGAAATCTGCCTTGCATGAGTCGAGGAGAGATAGGGAAGCAGTAAAATGGGCTAGGGAGGCATATAACACATCTCTTAAAAAAACGCAAAGAGGCCATTAGACTTGAATCGTGGCAGGCTTCTGCCTTAAAAGGATATGAAAGGTTTCTGGAAGGCTGTAAATACTCCATTCCTGGCAACCAACAATTCACCAAGTTTCACAAATACGATTGACGAGGATACATGGGTGTCCCACTTCTCTAGCCTCTACTGCAATAATGCCATCCCTGTTACCAACAAGGGCTCCAGTATCGGTTCCTGTAGTTACCTCCATATCACCCTCGACTTTGAGGTGGATGAACTGACTTTGGCCATTAATGCTAGTGTAGGCGGTAAAACCCCAGGCCCAGACAGTGGACCTTTTCAAATCTTGTCCTCTGCTTTGGGGCCCACTTTTAACCAGGTTTTTAGGGCTTGTTGTACACAAGGCTTTACCTCGACCTAAACAGAATCTATCCTGGTTCCCATCTTTAAGAAAGGTAATGACCCGGCCTGTTATAGACCTATTTCTCTCCTGGATTCCTTAGTGAAAGTGGCCAGGCGTGTGGTTCTAAACAGACTGCAGGTATGGGTTGAGGACTCTGGCATCATCTCAGAACTCCAGTATGGATTTCGTAAAGGCATAGGCACCGTGGAACAGGGCCTGAACCTGAGCCTTATATTGGGAAAATACACCCAGGCAAAAAGCGGGAGTCTTTTTATGTGCTTTGCCGACCTGAGCTCGGTGTTTGACTGCGTCAACCACCAGAAGCTTTGGTGTATCTTAGAGGACATGGGGGTAGAACTCCAAATAGTCAACTTCTTAAAACAGTCTTACTTAGAGGCCAGGGACAGAGTTTGCTATGGCAGAAATGTGGAGCTCACCCATAGCTTTCCAGTTAAAAAGGGGGTGAGGCAGGGGTGTGTGCTAGCTCCACTCCTCTTCACCCTCTACATAGATAGCCTCGGTAATACTTTATCACAGGAATGTTACGACCTATCCTGTGTCGGTAAAAAGAAAGTTAGTGCATTGTTATATGCCGACGACGCAGTCTTGTTAGCACGTACCCCAATTACCCTACAAAAAATTGTGACAAGTTTTGCTTCCTACATGTCAAACCTAGATCTTCATATTAAGATTTCCAAAACCTTTTTCATGAAATGTAGTAAGCCTAGTGTTAAGTGCCAAGAGATTTTTATAAGTAAAGGAAAACTTGAATTTGTTGATCATTTTTTATACCTGGGCATTGTTTTTGATTAAAAGGGGCACGTGGATAAAAGCCGTAAACTGTAGAAAACTACTTTTCGCAAAAGCTATAGGCGCCTTGATTAATTTCGCTAGGAGACTGGGTCAGCGTCCTATCAACGATTTATTGTTAATTTACAAAGCCAAATGCATTTCTGTTGCTCTGTATGGAGCCGGCATTTGGGGATATGTATGAGTCCTTTCATCGACTTGTTTATGAGGTACCTATTAGCTGTTCCTGATAGTACGGCTACGTATATTTGTCATTCTGAAATGGGATTGCTATACCTGTCCGATCTTATTAAAATACAGCCGATCTTGTTGTGGCATAAGGTCTGGACCGGCGTGACCACAGGTTTTAACCGGGATGTGATTTTAGATTGTCTGAACCTGCAACAAGTAAAAAGTATCCTTGGGTCACCTATATTAAAAACTGTATGTGTGACCTAGGCCATCCTGAGTTTTTTGCTAATCCTGATAGCCTGTCCCTTATTACGAAGAGGGAATTAAAATCAATATGCATAAACCACTTGGAGATTATTAGGCTGTCTTCTAATATCATGAAACCTTCAGTGAGAGCCAACCATTTGCTCCTGACTAAGACTGGGATACAACCATATTTATTACGCACTTCTAGTAAATATGACATGTTTTTACTGACGCGCTACGTTTAGGCAACTTTCACACCCTGGTTACTCATCTCCAGATTAACAATTGGTCACGTTCTCTACAACAATCCATATCATGTTTTTCTGCAAGTTTTATACCTCACTTAGTAAAAGATAGATTGTGTCTTTGCTGAAAACACAACGCTTGAGATTTTGCAGGCCCGCTTTTATCAAGCTGCAACTTTTGGATGATGAAATTGTTAGTGACCATATTGCTAAGTTTCTGAAAGGGGTGGTCAGAACTAGAAAAATGATGCAAGGCCCGAACCTCGATTAAACGAAAATGGTTATCAATCGTGTTTTGGTGGTGCACTGAACTGAGAATGTGGTTGTCTCTCTTAATCAATTGATTATATCTGTGTGTAAATTGTATAAGGTGCTACATGTTTTAAGTTTTTTATGATTTTATGTATATCCTTGTAATATTCTGTTTGAATTAATCGTATCTTGACTTGACTTGACTTGACTTGACTTGACTACTGAAGACTCTTTTGGGGTTGAATGCTCTTTCTGTTCAGTTATTTTTCTCAATGGCCCTGATGTAAGGATGGTGTTAATTCTTCAACGAGGTGAATTTCATAGCAAGAAGGAAATGTTATTTCTGAACACACGGACAGGAAGAAGACCTCCCTTTGCAGAAAGGTACTACAGACAAAGATACATTGGAAGACGTTTGACAGGTTTTTGACATGGTTTTATATATTTTTATCTCATTACGACTATGGCGTAGAGAATGAGGAAGTACTTTCATAAACTATATCATTGTAAAGGCTATACATTACAGATCAGTTGTCTGGCCCATCGGCAGGGGAAAGCTGAACGAAGAAATCACTTGGTAACTTTTTGTAAGTTAGCATTGTATTCTTTCTTTTTGTCTTTCTCATACTTCGGGGTAGGTAGGTGCGTTAAGATGCACCCCTTTTTTATACTTATTTTCACATCTTTAACATTTTCACCATTCAGTTTTCCAGCTCAATATATTTGCCATTTTACGTATTAAGCACAATTTGCGCATGCGTCAGTAAATATATGTTCATTTGCATTTTCCTTGAACTAGTGACGTGGCGTTTCCTGGGTGATTAGTGCAATTTGTTACTCTACATTAGAATGAGAAAGATTCCTGTCTTGATTAGTTTTTGCAGTGACTTTTATAAGGCCACACCATGGCCAGAATAGATGCCTACCCAAGGGCCGGGGAACATCTCAATGATAGCCATGTCGGGGGAGCACAAGGAAAATCAATTTTTCCCTGTATATTACAGGTGGTTTTATTTTACAAGGCTTCGATTTGATGTTTTAAGGGGTCCTCCTCTTAAAGAAAAAAAGCCATTGTTGGCTATTACTGACATTTTCAATAATGATGCCAGCATAAGGTGGAGGCAATTACCAACGCATTTAGATCTTTATAGAGCTATCTTTTGGCTATTGTTTTGTCATTAACGCACTTTGGATAAAAATCCACTAGGCAGCATATAAGGATGTCCTATGTGGTACATCAAAATGATGTAAGAAAAGTGAATGATAGTAAATGATGCACACATTTTTTCCTGTGGTGTGGGAGCCCACTTGTAGCCGATTTATGACTAGCTTTAACAACATTAACCAGTCAGCAGGAGGCCCATTTTCCTTGCTTTCATTAAGCTCTTCGCGCCCTTCCTGCGCCACTGTCTGAGTGTGCATACAGACAGCTCACATAGGAGTCACCTGGACATTAACATAATAACTAACCACATCATAGCCTTCAAGAGGGGTGATCAAGCAAGAGATGGTTCATTGGTGGGAACATGCTATGGTGTTGGATTAATATATGCATCTGGGACAGATTTACAAGAAGTGACGCTTCGCTGCCACAACACAGTGATGCGTAAAAAAAAACGCAAATCACCACAGTTGCGCCAAATTTACATCTTGGCGGACTGTGGTACAACGTGGCAGCCTGCGTCAGAAGAACTGACGTAGGTGCTGCAAAACTGCTGCAATTGCTGAAAAAGTGACGGATGGCAGATTTGCATCACGCAACGCCAGCCCAAGTACTCTGTGATACTCACCACTGCATAATGCGGAAAAAAGGATCAGAAAAACAGTGCAACTCCTAAAAAACACGTTGGGGACCATAGAGGAGTCTGCAATGGACCAGGAAGGACACAGCAGTAGTCAGGACACTCAAGCAACCACCTACATCAAAAGCCCTGATGCACATGCAGAGACCCTGGCAAAGAGGAAGTGCAAATCAAACTTCAGTCAAGAGGAGAACGAAATACTGGTCACTGAGGTGACCAATTACCAGCACCAGCTCTTCGTGAGTTCAAAGTTGCCCCTTGTCAAAAAGGAGGCGATACGGCAGACCATTGCCCAGAACATAAACAGGTTTGGACAAGCTAATAGGACGGTTGTTGACTGCAACAAACGCTGGCATGACTGCAAGCGCAGAACAAAAGAAACGCAAGCGGCAAACCGGAAGGCAGCATTACAAACAGGAAGATGTAGCCCAGCAGAACAGGAGGTTCTGGATAACCTGGAGGAGCAGGTGGCAGCTCTCATCCCAGAGAAGTTGGTCACTGGAATATTGGGACAGGACAGTGCAGCCTTAAAAAGTCAAGAGCAGTCAACGGGTAAGTCATAATAAGTGCCTGCATATGAGTAATGGGTCATGGTGGTGATCTCAGCTAGATATGTCCCTGTGCCACAGTCTGCTGTGTGCATCTTGATGTAATGCGGCCTATCCCCAGTCCCACCTATCCCTAATGCAAGTAAATTACATATGACAATCACACCTTGCGCATGCTAAAACACTACTGCCATGTCTCTCTCTGATGGAGCAGATATACAATCCTGTTGTCCCACCTGAGCAATAAGGTGCATGAGGCACCAATGGCGTACACTGGTGCATGATCTTCATGAGGCCAGGTAAAGCCACCTTGCGTCTCTTCGCCGGTGATTGTAAATATCACCCTGTAAATGCTCCATTTGGCATTTTAGTGGTGTGACATGTGTGTTGCTGTGCGTATTTTCATGCAACACCTATGTCCACTGGTGCATGTCCAGATTAATGAGCAATCGTCAATCTGAAAATGCATCTGAGTGCTATGCCACCATATGACTGACCTAGTGAGGAGAAACAAGGAGGAATGTTCATATGTGCCCAGCGTATTTATGCCAGTCAAATGCCTAATGCATTCCACAGCATGCATCGGAAGATGAATGAACCCCAATAGATGGTTCATGTGCGTGAATGGGTTTTCTTGTGTTTATTTACTCCACATCTATGTAAAGCGGCGTGATCCCTCCGGGTCTAGCTAGTGCTATATAAAACTTTACAAATAAATAAAATAAGGTGCCCCTTCATGCACAAAAACAATCTACCAACCAAGCTGGCATACCGGCACCATGGTGCAATGGTGTCTGCTATGGCAACGTGCCTACAAATGTCAACAAGACACTGTGTGCCACTGTTAATATGATTAAAATTGATGCACTGCAAGATGATCATAAAAAAAGTCTCAGTGCTGGTGGAGGATGAAATGGTTTTATGCACCATAATGTCGTAAAGATGTTGCATGCTAAAATATCAGAAGGGTTACAGTATGGGATGCTGCAAAGGAGGCCAACACACTGCAATCACACACTAATTTAAAAGTGCCTTCACAGTATTGGCTTAAAGGTGTACATACCATCAAGATAATCATTGGCAAGGCAGTGTCTCTCCACATGTCAGGGAAAACAAGTACCACTACACTGCACCACTGGTGTAATAATAAGTGGGGCAATGGTGATGCAAGGGGGTATAAGTCTTGATCCTTGGTCCCCATCA
Organism: Lissotriton helveticus; assembly: GCF_964261635.1. Classification (NCBI taxonomy): domain Eukaryota; kingdom Metazoa; phylum Chordata; class Amphibia; order Caudata; family Salamandridae; genus Lissotriton; species Lissotriton helveticus. Next base: position 756,521,655 of record NC_136057.1, on the reverse strand, counting down.
CAGCATAGATTACTTGACTGTGACACAGAGATCATCTTTGAAAAAAACACATGTGTTGCTTAAAACATTTCAAAGAATAAACATGCAAGCACTAGCATCACATTTCCATCTTTTTGCAGCAGATGCACTTACTACATCCGAACAGGTGGATGGCACATAATTTCCAACAGATGGACGATAATCTGCCACAATAGACCATGACACTCTTGATGAAATATTGTATACCATACAGTCACCTTCTCTGCCTCCAGAGAGTGACACCAATGTTGTCGCTGCTCCCTAAGAAGCTCACACAAGTTCCAACACTGCATCGGTCACTACACATCCACCACCTGACTTTGAGGCTATGCAGCTACAGTTCCAAAGAAAAGCTGTTGGACTACAGTGTGACCTTCTCCATCATATTACAGAAGAAGCATTGTGAATTTTGCTCAATTGCCATTTATAGTTCACATCTTCATGCGTGATGTTTCTCTGTGTTGCGTGGGTTTCAACTTTGTTGTGTTAGGCTTCATGCGGTAACAGGCATTTGTACAGGAGATGTGACCCGTTTTTAATTCTGCGTCAATATTTGTCAAGATGCTACCTGTTTTTAAATTTGCATAATTTTTCGAAAGATGCAACACGCTTTGTGTGTCGGAGTGACTCATCCCTGATTTAGGTATGAAGAAGTGGAGATGTGTGGTATTGTGCAAGTGATGAATCATTTAATACCCATGTAGGAATTCTTTTCAACATAATGCATGTTTTTTGCTGTGTGGTGGTCATCATGAGATGTGTGTCCATGCTTATCTTAAAATTGATTTGTTGGGATGTTTGTGGAACTTTTATGTTCAACTTGAACAGTGTTTTATTCGATATCGGTACCCTAATATAGGTCCAGGGAACATCGTACACTTTCCCTACATCAGCTCCCGTCATTTCATATGAACAACCCTTATAAGGACATAACTCCAAATACGGAAAGACTTGTATGAACATAACGCCTTATAAGGTCTGCAGCCTTTTATGGACTAAACCTTTCACCTAGTTCATGACGAGGGTGAGTTCTGCCCGATCGATACTGCTAAGCTGCATGGACACATTCCATTTACCTGAATTAAAATTTGCATACAGGCTTTACAATGCATTACACATTGTAATAGGTAAATTGAAAAAGATGAGATGTGTGCATTTGTCGACAGTGCAACTTATTATACTTGCCAGGTTTATGCAGGGTATTCAGTTGCATTTTTATCTTGTTTCCCTTTGCAATATCTGTTGTGCTGCTATGGATGTATGCAGCTTTTGACTGTATGTTATGTGATTATAGTGTATAAGTGGATTAGCCTTTTCTCAATTACTTCTTGCACACAAGAGAAGTGTGGCTCAATGGTTAGAGCGGCAGACCCTGATGCAGAGGTCTGGCCCGGGACTAGGGTTCAATTCCCGCCTCGGCGGGTCTTGGGCTCAATTTCCTCGAACCTGATAATTCTCGCCTCGGTGCCTATTCTAATCATGGGTCCCACTCGGCAACTCTGGGCAATAGCTTGCTTAATCTCCACAACGGCCCTAACAGCGCTGGGATGCCTGGCTTTACCTTGGGGGGTTCCCAGGAGTGGACATTTCACAGGGAAAAGCCAGGAAGGGTTCCACAGCAGTATGAGTACAGTGCCAGGACGCCCTGTTGCTGGGGCAGCAGTGCGCTGTACAAATTCAATTCACAAGGGCATGTAATGTGCCAGATGGGCAAATATTCCTACTGAGTATTGGCATGTGTTAATTGATTGCTGCTTACCTACAAGTAGCCCATTGCCATATTGGCCAGTACATTGGTGAAAAGTCCCCGATGGTCCACAATGGCCTGGACATTGATGGAGTTTGTGTGCTTCCTGTTGCAGTATAGGTGTGAAGTCGCTGCAGGTGGCACCAGTTGGACATACGTGCAGTCCTTTGCTCCAAGTACATGTGGGAAGCCAGCAATGGCATAGAATCCTTTTTAATTTCCATCTGTTGCTGTTGTGTGTTGGGAAAAAGGATGTGCTGTGGTGTGAGCTGAATGACGGCATTCAAGACAGTACGGAGGAAGGAGGAGAAAGATGCCTGTGAGACACCTGCCACTCATGCTGCTGTTGCTTGGAAATATCCTGGGGCCAACATGTGTAAGACTGCCAGGAGCTTTGTCTGTGGTGGAATGTTGCAGACCCTGTCATTTTAGGCTGTAGCTGTGGTGTGTTGTGACGCAGCAGGGTCACAATGGACGCCTTCTTAAGGCAATACATTTTTATGACCTGTTCATCCCGGGGGCCAATGAGGATGGTCCTTTGCCAGTACATCCGCTCCCTTCTCCTGCGCTGCTTTTGTGGTGATGGTGAGGGTGCGGTTGTGGCATTTGGTCTGGTGGAGGTTGTTGTCTTCTTGGTGCAACTCCCAGCTGCAGGATTAAGAGGTCCATGCTGTCTGATCTGCTGCAAGAGAATATGACACTTTACAATGCACGCATTACAACACGTGTCGTTACAACGCATTTTTTACATTACAAAATCCATTACAATGCGTTACTTTGGGGAATGCGTTGTAATGGATTATGCGATTTTAATGTCATGCATTGTAATGGATTTTGCAATGTAAAAAATGTGTTGTAATGACACACGTTGTAAAGCGTGCATTATAAACGATGTTTGCCATTGCAAGACTGCTTTGCTGGTCTTGTCTTCCATTTACATGGTACTTGCATCATTTCCTGCACATGGGTTTATGAGGTGTAGGAGCACAATTTCAAAGATGCGTACTGCAGCCAAAAGATAGTCACCGCAGGGAATTGTTGTAAATATCCCTGCATCAGTAATGTGTTGGATTTAACATTGAAATGCCTACCTTACATATTTTAATACTTACGTGATGCAGCAGATTCTTATGCAGTTTCACTCCATCGCATCTCTGTCTTCTGTGACGTATCTCCATAGATGCGTCACCTTGCAAATTTGGCGTTAAAAGAACCCCACTGATGCGTCACAAAAAGTGATGCACCGGTGGCGCATGGGCTTGTAAATCTGCCACATGGGGATTTGCTTGCTGACAAGCGCTGAGGTACTGGGTTTTTAAGAACTGGTACAGAACCAGTAACCCAGCGGTGCCAGGGGATCAACACCCAGAGACCTCGGGTTCTCCTGAGTCAGACCTACAGAAACTTCAGAGTCTTCTAGGTGAAGTCAAAGATTAGTTTATTGGCTGCAACCAAGGTGACAGGGTCCTCGAAGTACAATTCGAGTATATTCAGGAGACTGCACACTTTCACGAAGTTAGGCTTCTCTTCTTATACATAATATTCAGCCTTGGGCAAAACATTCCTTGGATTTGTGGTATTTCATTTATGGTTACTGATTACAAAAGAAAAGCAGAGTCATGATGACATGCACATATTTCACGTCGTGCTGCCCATAACAAATCATCCGGCAAGGCCCAACATTTCATCAGATATCGCTGGACCCCTAATAAAAACGGTCACCTCCCCTTCATAAAGCAAGTGAAGAAAAGGAGTGGAGAAAGATGTGAGCGAGATATGGCAGGTGTGCGCGCTGAAATGGTTTTATGGCTGGTTGAGCCTAGATGCTATCTTGCTCGGCCACTGGGAGGGAACTGACCTAACGAGTTCGGCCTGGGGCAATGGTTCTAACTTGTACTGGGGTCAGGGAGAAGTCGATTAAGGAGTATGTGTCCTTGTGGAATCAAATTCAACTGGATTAAGGCCTATGTAAAGGGCAACATGCAGCTAAGGGTTTAGAAGGTAAAAGACGATTTCGAGGTGAAATCGTCACTCGAATAGGCCGAAAATACATGTACTTGATGTACTCGTCATTCTCGGTCTTCTGATACCAAATTCGTCCTATTTCGACGAAGTTTTTATTCTCGAGTCCAGTACTAGAATATGAATCCAGATTTTTCAGAACCACAGACCCTCCTTTTGCCCTTACATAGGCAATTAATCTATCCTCATGTTAATCTGAGTCCAGATCTATATTCCTAAAGTCATTGAGATGTTGCTGCAACATCATTCTAGTGCTGAGCGCATGTCTTGACACAGGCTTCCTTACACATGAGGTAACACAGAGGCCACATATTGCAGGAGCACACTGTATGCATAGACAAAACAGGAAAAGAATGGCTAAGACCATCCCAATGACCATCAGAATTTTCCATCCCCAGGCAGATATTAGTTCCCAGAACCATCCCATTAACGACCAATCTCCTTTATCCACATGAATAGATTCGGAAATCTTATGTAGTTTGGAGATGGCCCCGTACACTGTCGGAGCATTATCTGGAATAAAAATGCAACAACTGGACTGGATCAATTTGCATACTCCACCTCGGTCCGCAAGTATTACATCCAAAGCGACCCGGTTCTGAAGGGTCATCAGTCGATCCGACTGGAGCTCAGCAGTCAGGTTACTAAGGGCACCAGCAGTTTCAATCACGGTGGATTCAACTACCCTTGTCAATTGCCTTATGTTTCTGCTGTTAGCCATGGCTCCCCAGAACGGCAGGAAACCCATTGCAAAGTCACCAAATTCTTGACCTGCAGTGTCTTCTTTACTCAAAACACCTCTAACTACCCTTGTCCGATGGTAATCCGCCGCTGCTGTGTAGGTGGGAGGTAACAGGAATGAAACAAAACATGAGCCCGAGAAGTCAGGGGGCAACCATGTATAGGCTCTATCATGGCAGATGAAATAAGTACCCTTAGCGGCAAAAAAGGCAGGGGAAGTCTGAGATCCAAAAACATACGTTTCTGTACAGACACTCTTCCCTAGCTGAGCTCTGGGATTCCTGCCAATACCTTGCAGACACAGGTGACCTTGATGGGGTACGATCCAGATAGGGGACGATCTTTTGGCTTGCTGTTTCTCACTTAATGTAGTGCCATATCCGGTCACATTCCAACCTACATATGCAAGTATCTCATCATCCGGGGTATCTTCGTAAGAAGTTACTTCCTTGATCATGTCAACTATACCCTTGACTAGGGCGCTAGTCTTGAGGTTGTCTTTTACAGAACGTAGGGGTTGGATTTCTCGTGCATATATGAACATTGTCCTATATGCCCATACTGACCCATTGTGACTAAATGGCAGGACCAAATAGGGGATACCTCTATCCGTGGTGTGGGGCATGAGACCGCACACCCAACAGTTGGTTGTGTTCATTACAAGTTGGTGTTGGTGTAATAACTGAACGAAGGAGTTATTAATGAACTCTAATCTCCTATTTGATTCGTGGTCAGGCAAAGGGTGGAAAGAATGAGAGGAAACAGTAGGGGGAGGTATGGGTGATGTAGTGGGCGCAAATGTCACGTGAAAAGAGAATAAAACATAGCTTATCAAAAAGACCATTACGCTAAATAGCATAAAAATACACATTATTATAAAGTTTTTCTTCGTCATTGTTTTCAAAAGTCTCTGCTTAAAGTTCATTTGTTTGGCAGGCCTCTCCACATCAGGAAACTCCATCCTCTCTAAGGTGCTGCCCGCGGCGGTAGGTTGTTTCTGCTAAAGGATACTTCCGTCAGTCTAGGGCAGCTCCCTTGGACTAACCGGAACCAGCGACCTATCGTCGTCAGCTGCACCCAAAAGTCTTTAATCAACCGCGACCCTAGCAGCGGAACCCGGATGGCGGTTCAAAAAAACAAAAATAAGCAAGTTACCTAGATGGGAGAATCTGCACTTTCAAAAATAGTATTTGGGAAAAACGCATTTTTTATTAGTCCACAGGTTTTTCTCTCGGATCATAAAATAAATCACTTTTACTTTAGTCTGTTTTTCTTGGTCGTAAATTGTAGCGTCTTTTCCCGGGTACTGTCTGGTCCAGAAATAGTAGTTCAGGTTCCACAGAGTTCAATTGTTCTGGTGGTGGCACAGTTTCTTGGAAAATGTTCTCACTCTTACAATCACGTTTAGCTTCTTTTACACGTTCATCAGTTGTGCGCTCTGAGTCAGTGCCTCCTTTCCGGACCCATTGGTCATGTGGCAGAGGGAAGGGTATCTTCTTACAATGGATCCCGTGGACCCAATTGGTCTTCCCCTCCACCCTAACAGTCTACCTTGTAGACAGGAGGACGAGGTGAGGCCCGGTCCATCTGGGCTGGTCGTTTCTTGTCCTCTGGAAGTTTCGGACAAGCACCCAGGAACCGGGGTCAATGGAGTGACCCGGTGTCTCAGAGACCGGAGGCAAGGTGTTGTGAACCTGTTGATATAAAACACGCAATTTAGCCGTCAATTCATACAAATAGTCAAGCAAAATGGGGTGTTGCAGCTCGCTAAACTTCGTGGGTCTAGGCACTCCCCATATGTTGGCTGGCCGACCAAAGATTATTTCATAGGGGCTGAGTTTCATTCGAGAATGCACAGTCATTCTGGTGGATAGGAGTGCTAAGGGTAGAGCGTCAGGCCATTTAAGACCTGTGCTCGCTTGGATTTTGGCCAATTTAAGTTTAAGCGTGCCATTGTAACATTCCACTAATCCAGCTGATTGGGGGTGATTTGCAGCGTGGAACTTCTGCCTAATGCCTAGCCCTTCACACACTCTTTTCATCACACAACCCACAAATTCACTTCCGTTGTCGGACCAGACCATTCTAGGCATTCCGAACCTGGGGAAGAACTCTTCCACAAGGGCTTTCGCTGTGGACAAGGCAGTATTGTCCCTTAGGGGATAGGCTTCTACCCATCTTGAGAAGGCACAAACAACCACGAGCACGTATTTTAAGTTGTTGCACCTCTCCATGTGTATGAAATCTAGCTGCAAAACCTCGAACGGATACGTAGGAGGTGCAAAATGACCAGCTGGAGTTGGGGTTCCCCTACCAGGATTGTGCTTCAGACATACCATGCAATTCTTGACAACATTCTCTGCACACTTGGGAATCCCTGAATTCTTCCACACTGGGGCCAACGACTCGCAAATCCCTTTCGCGCTGATATGGGCCATCCCATGAGCCATTGTAACCACTGCAGGCACATATGCATCGGGTAACAACCATCTCTGTTGCTCTGTCGATTCAATCCAACAACCATTTGCATCCATTCTCCCTGTACTTTCTCTCCACATGCTTAACTCTTTCTCCGTGGCCTCAGCTTGGATGGACTTCACACTTTCTATCGTTTCTTCACATATTCCAACATCACCAGTCCATCTTTCTGGGCTAGCAACATACATTCGGCTCATCATATTCTTTGCAGTGTCCTTAGCAGTTTCATCAGCGAATGCATTTCCACGACCAACATCATCAGTCACTTTCTTGTGTGCACTACATTTCACGATCGCTACTTTCAGGGGCAACGTCAGTGATTCAAGAAGCTCATTCACCAACTGACCATGCTGAATCTTGGCTCCATGCGAAGTCAGGAACCCACGTTCTCTCCACAATCGTCCAAAACTGTGAGCCACTCCAAAAGCATACTGGCTGTCGGTATAGACAGTCACTTTCATTCCTTTAGATAACACACATGCTCTCGTCAGTGCCACGAGTTCAGCGGCTTGAGCTGAACCATGTGGTATTCGCGCAGTTTCAATGATTGTGTGCAAAGTTGTGACAGCATATGCTGTAGTCACGTTACCATTTGGGAGTTTAAAGCAGGAACCATCCACCCACAATGTACCATCACATTCAGCAAGAGGAGTGTCGAATAAATCAACTCTCCCTTTCGTCTCTTCCTCTGTTCTGAGGAAACAATCGTGCTTTTCTGAAGCATCCGATTCCTCTGTAATTGGTAACAATGTGGCTATGTTCAAGGTACTGCACCTTTTTATGTGCACATGGCTTGCTAGTAGCGTCAATTCATAACTGGACAGTCGAGCACTAGTTAAGTGCTGTGTCTTGGTCCTATTTAACAACGTGTCTACTGCATGCGGGACCATCACGATTAGTGTATTATTCATTACTAGACCTGCAGACTGTCGAATAGAAACAGCTGCTGCTGCTGTGGCCCTTAAACAACTTGGCAATGCTCGTGCTACCGGATCCAAAGTTGACGAAAAATAGGCGCATGGCCGCTGTCTATCTCCGTATAACTGAGTCAGTACAGACAATGCACAGCCCTCCTTCTCGTGGACGTATAATGTGAAAGGCTTACTGTAGTTGGGGTTGCCTAACACAGGGGCCGAACATAATGCTGTGCGTAATTCGAGAAAACTTTTCTGACACTCATCAGACCAAGGAATGGGATTGGGTGTATTTGTACACGTCAGTGCCAATAAGGGTTTGGCTAATAACGAAAAATTTGGAATCCACTGTCTACAGTACGATGTGATGCCCAAGAAAGCGCGTACTTCTCTCTGCGTTCTTGGCACATTCAATTTCGCTATTGCCTGAATTCTTTCTGGGGTCAGTTTCCTTCCCTCCTTCGATAAGAGATGACCTAAGTAGGTCACTTCTTGTCGGCAATATTGAAGCTTGGAAAGTGACACCTTGTGATGCAGATCACATAGATGACGCAGTAATGTCAACGTGGCCATTTTACATATTTTCTCAGTATCCGCAGCGATGAGCAAATCGTCCTCGTACTGTACGAGAGTGGCACCTTTGGGCAGAACCATTGTGTCAAGCTGACATTTCAGAGCTTGACTATATATTGAGGGGCTTTCACAGTAGCCTTGAGGAGCGCGTTTAAAGCGGAAACTGCGACCTCCTAAACTAAAGGAAAAAATATCCCTGCTTTCCTCAGCAATCGGGATACTGAAGAAAGCATTCTTCAGATCAATCACCGAAAACCAGGATGCAGATGCTGGAATCATAGTCAATAATGTTGTAATGTCGGGGACAACTGGGAATTGTGGCACCACTATCTTATTTACCTCCCTAAGATCAATCACAAATCTATACACAGGTGGCTGAGAAGGGTCAGTTCGTTTTAAAACAGGCAGAACAGGACTATTGCAAACATTGCCTCGTGTTTCTTCAATTACGTCTTTTTCAATCAACTCGCAAACAATCGCTAGCAAAGCTTTTTCGCCCTCATTGGATATCCTGTATTGGGGAATTCGTGGCATTTTGACATTCGGCTTCAATGTTACAACATACGGTGGAATTTCTAAAAGACCTACATCATTCGGACCAGTAGCCCAAAGAATATCTGGTAGAAGTGCCAATTCTGCTGGAAGTGTATTTCTCGACAAATACATGGGAGAAACCACTTTCTTACCTAAAGTAAGTTGTACTCCTGAGGGAGAACAGTACAAAGTCGCATACAATCTTTTTAGCAAATCTAATCCTAGCAGATTTTCACCACAACCTGTTGTCAAAATAAGGGGTGCTTCGAATTCACAAGGACCAACAGAAAGAGATAAAGGGTCAGAAATTGGATTTCTAACCGGGGCGCCAGAAAAACCTACGGAAACGTTCATTTCGCCAGACAAAGGTGCGCCAGGGAGTTTGGAGTGCATAATAGAACTCTTTGTAGCACCAGTATCCAACAGAAAAGGTTCTGACACACCCGATGTAATCACCTCAACGTAAGGTCCACTCTGATCTACTGGAACTGAAACAACTCCCTCTCTTCGTCTTAGGCTGTCCTAGCAATCATTACTCTCCCACTGCTCATTTTCTGTGTAATACTCGTCAACGTAGTATTGAGCTGTCCTGTCAGATACGTTATTTTGCTGGTCAAACCTGTTCATAGAGTTTTGTGGTGGAAGGGGACGTGTGTCCTGAGGGGCGTTTCCACGCCCTCTACCTCTAGGCGCTTGCTGACTACCACGACCTCTTACGCCAGAAATTCCATTTGCACGTTGTGGTAGGGCAGGACAGTCATATTTGTAATGACCCTCTTGTTTGCAGTATAGACACTGGTTGGGACCTACGCGGTTTTGATTGTAATCGAATCTTTGCAAGTTTCTCTGAGGCTGCTGAAAAGTGTTCTGGTAATGATTCGGACCATTATTATTTTTATTACCACCACCACGTGGCGGATAGGCTTGCTGTAGCAAAACCTTCGTTTTGAGTTCTCTAGTTTTCTTCTCTACTTTATCTTTCTCATCTTTGTCTCTATTCTCGTAGTACTGTGCGGTAGCTAATATCTGGGCTGAAGATGAGACTGCCCAAGAACTTTCCGAATCTTTTAATTTCCTACACAAATCTGGAAGTAGATTGTGCAAAAATTTATCGACAAACAATCTCTGACCACCTTCTGTGGTCATATCTTGACCGCTGTGGTCAATGAATGTTTCTTCAAATCTGGTGAAGAAATCTGAAACAGTTTCTTCTTTCTTTTGCTTGCATGCAGATAACTTATCCCAATTTACGCGTATTGCAGGCATTATCGTTTTCATGTAATCTACTATTCTACCAGGTAGTTCCGCTATCAAAGGCTCAGGCTTGGCACCACCGACTTGTCGCGCGTCTGCAGTAGTAATATTAGCCCACGTGTCACCTAATTCCTGGTCATGATCTACATGACGAATTTTTCCCCATAACGGCTGTGGAACAACGTTCCCGAATAACATATCGATATCGGCCAAATTCATTATACATGACCCAGCAGTTTGCGACAATTCTTTATAGTACCCTGCAGGATTTTTACGCGGATCTGGTAGTGTTTGTTTGAGTGCTAAAACTTCAGCTCGCTTCCATGGGACATGTACCCATACGCGGTGAAAGTGCGGCAGGACAGGTGGGACAGCTGTCGCGTCACCCTCTCTCCATTGTGGGGGAACTTCTCTCATAGGGTATTGTCGTGCCTTTTTTCTACCAGATGCACTGGATTCCGATGGCGATCCAGAACTGCTTCCCTTACTTCGATATGATAATAGCATCTCAACTGCTTTTTCCACATCGGGACCTACAATCATACCCTCTCCAAATTTAAATCGTACACGACACATCTCTTGTGGGATGCATTCTTGATCATTGTCTTCTAAATCTTCGCCAAGAAAGACGCACATCTGTTCGAACACATATCTCTGCGTCGCTGCTTCCCATTGGTGGAAGACTTCCATGACAGACTGTACATCATATTTTGCAGTGTCCAGGACCCATTTCCAAGCTAAACTATTCAGGGAATCTCTCTCTTGATAATCATTCAGTTGACTTCGCAACTGTCTTCTTCCTATGTTAGGGGTCGTAGCAGGCGACCCAAAAAGAGGTAAAAGAAGATTAGTAACAGTGCTGGCCATTTTCTGCCGAATGGAAGGTGAAACTGAAGGACAAGCAGATGAAAAAACGGGGTGAGGTAAGGCGGGGGTAGAGATGGCAGAAGAGGTATCAGGAATAATGGATGTGGTACTAGGCAAAATCATAGAGGGGGCATTAGGAGATGTAGAAAACACTGTAGGCAAAATCGTAGAAAACACAGGTGAAACAGAAGTGGTCGGTGGGCCTGGAGGAGGCTGCACCGAAGAAGTAGGAGCCAGCTGAAGAGCAGCTGGTGGGTGCTGTGGAAGAGCCAGAGGCGCAGCTTGTGCAACTAAAGGTTGCGGGGGTGCTGTGGCATTCTGCGCATAGGGGGGTGGTGAAGTTAATAATTGCGACATTAATTGGTCTTTTTCACGCTCTTTTGCTGTCCCTTGCTGAAGAGACGGCAAAACTGGATAACATTTATCTATTGCCATTTTACGTTGCCTGTGCAACTGCTCATTTATCTGCTCTTCCTCATTATCTTTAAACTGCACGGCAGCTTGCATTACTGAAAGTCCCCCTTCTCTCTTATTTTTCTTAGCTAATTTAATTTCTTTTTATTTGGCTTCTTTGCGCCATAAGCGGAAAGAGTCAAACATCGCCGGCCGGGCTTTCTTTTTGAAGAGTTTAACTTCAAGGTTGTCTAAGATTTCAGAATCAAAGCTACCATATTGGGGCCATTTTAAAACACCATCTTTCCTAGTGTATTTAATCCATACCTCGTTGTAAACGATGGGGCCTACCCCATGTTTAGCGTATAGCTCGTAAGTCGGAGTTCCAACTGGAGGAACCGGACATGAGTCCTCCAATCGGGAGTCCCTATTGTTACTACCAAGACAAAACCAATTCCCGAGTCTAAGACTAGGCATCCTCGCTCTCTAGTCTAGTTCCAAAACTTCAAAGGATTTATCGATTACGATATTTCTCGTGAAAACACGAGTCCTTCGGTTATGGTGCTTGCAAGAACCAATAAAAACCTTTTGTATCTCCAAGATACCACAAAGTAAGTCCAACTAAGGACTGGGAGACGCTCCACTTATACTTAACTGAAAATATCGATGGCTTCACCAGAAGAATCGTCTCAGCGTTTCGCTCTACCGAAAATGTCAAGGGTCCAACATCAGGGCGATAGCCAGGGCAGCAGTCCTTGTAGCCGTCGGGAAGCGGGGAACCTCGCAGTAAAGACCTTCGGACCACGTCGACACGCAGGGGTCGATGAGGTGGTGGGCCCTCCTCCGGAATTTTCACACGAAGCTCCTCACGATCTTCAGGCTGATTGGTACCACTGGAATCGCCCCACGTTGGGCGCCAACTGAGGTACTGGGTTTTTAAGAACCGGTACAGAACCGGTAACCCAGCGGTGCCAGGGGATCAACACCCAGAGACCTTGGGTTCTCCTGAGTCAGACCTACAGAAACTTCAGAGTCTTCTAGGTGAAGTCAAAGATTAGTTTATTGGCTGCAACCAAGGTGACAGGGTCCTCGAAGTACAATTCGAGTATATTCAGGAGTCTGCACACTTTCACGAAGTTAGGCTTCTCTTCTTATACATAATATTCAGCCTTGGGCAAAACATTCCTTGGATTCGTGGTATTTCATTTATGGTTACTGATTACAAAAGAAAAGCAGAGTCACGTCGTGCTGCCCATAACAAATCATCCGGCAAGGCCCAACATTTCTTCAGATATCGCTGGACCCCTAATAAAAACGGTCACCTCCCCTTCATAAAGCAAGTGAAGAAAAGGAGTGGAGAAAGATGTGAGCGAGATATGGCAGGTGTGCGCGCTGAAATGGTTTTATGGCTGGTTGAGCCTAGATGCTATCTTGCTCGGCCACTGGGAGGGAACTGACCTAACGAGTTCGGCCTGGGGCAATGGTTCTAACTTGTACTGGGGTCAGGGAGAAGTCGATTAAGGAGTATGTGTCCTTGTGGAATCAAATTCAACTGGATTAAGGCCTATGTAAAGGGCAACATGCAGCTAAGGGTTTAGAAGGTAAAAGACGATTTCGAGGTGAAATCGTCACTCGAATAGGCCGAAAATACATGTACTTGATGTACTCGTCATTCTCGGTCTTCTGATACCAAATTCGTCCTATTTCGACGAAGTTTTTATTCTCGAGTCCAGTACTAGAATATGAATCCAGATTTTTCAGAACCACAGCGCTCCTGGCCACTCTTCATGAAAAAAAATCTTCTGTTTTTATTGTGAATGCCCATTGTAAATTATAAGTGCACATATTTTCCCCTACTTCTGCTCATGAAAGTATATGATGCTAAATTACTCTTGTCCACACATCTTTAACAAGATCTGTAATTTGGTTGCCATACTGCACAGAAAAGTATTGATACAATTGTGTGACCACGGAGAAAACATGCTAGGTTGAGACGCTGAAGTCCATTACAAGCAATCAGATTGTCAATCCGTTGACAGTAGGCACTAAAGACTATACTGTTGGTAGTATTTCCTTCCATAAGAGGGCCCTTTACTATCATTGTTATGCGATGATTATAGGAAATACTCAACACAGACATAGACTTCTTCGTGTCTAATCACCAAGGAATGGCTGTCCTGCTTATGTCTGAGCAAGACATTTGATGATAGAAATGTAACAAATGACAACTAAAAAATACTCTTTACAGTCTACAGTCTAGACAAAAGCTTTTGAACTTATTGGTAAGCAAACCTCTGTATACTCGAGAACTCTTTCAGCGTTTCAGTAAAGGTTGGACTGTGTGCTCTACTGTTCAGGACTACAGAGGTGCGTGAGTGGGATGGTACCACAGTAGGTTGCAGCAAGAGAATAAGATTCCCTTGTATGGCTCTGGATAGTGTGTGCTCAGCCTCAAATTTACTGCTGCAAACTGATTTGTTTTACCCTTAACTCGGCACATACAACATCTTTGGTTGCGGTTAAGGTGCTGTGCTGGACTTAACTTGAAAGAGTCAGACTGCAGAGTGTTTGGGAAAGGTGAAAAAAGACCCTTCTGAAGCTAAGGAGTTCCCCCATCCTTTTTTGGTCCACTGATCTCTGGAAGAGCTACCCCCCACAGGCTAACAGGAACTTAACTTTTCAGCACCTAGTCAATCATCTGTTGTCTGACCTGGAAGAGCTCTGTGTGGCTTACTTGGACAATGCTGCTATCTGTAGCAGTTCATGGAAGGACCACCTAAAGGCCTTGGAAAAGGTGTTGGTAGGGATACAGGATACCGAGCTAAGCATTAAGTCTATAAAGTACTGAGTGGGTCAGTCCTCTGTACACTGTTTCTGAAATCAGCTCGGAGTTGGAAGGTCTGCCTACTGGACGCAAAAGTACATGCTATACTTGGTTGGGAAGTTCCCACACCACATTCAAAGTTGAGAGCTCTTCTAAAGCTACAGGGATTTTGTGGCCAACTATGGTATTATTTTTTTTTAAAAAACCTTTATTGAGTTAATCAAAGTATGACAAGTGCAGGCCTACAACCACAGAGGCCGGCCGCAAACACAGGAATCAGATCAGGAATCATGCACGTATATACGACCAAATAATGTCGACAATACAGATACAGCATGTGATTGTATATGCCTCAACGCAGCAGGATATCAAAGGTTTAATTTTAAAGTTATAAAGAAACAGAAGTGGCTGTACTATCGGTGGCATCACACCATAACATGAAGTTAAATAGAGATGGGGGGGAGGTACCCCGCAGTGCAAACAAGTCCAGGTGATGAGCAATATGAACCTTGGGCACACTATGCCCGCCGAGGCTGACGAGGAATAAAAAACAATGTAATAACAAGCGATTAGCGAGCACACCCTCCCGAAAACCCACCCTCCGGAGACAGTAAGGTATAGGCAAGTATAGACGCCAAACAGAGAAAGAAAAAAGGATAAGGAGAGACAGCCAACCCTACTGTAAGGAAGGAAAAACCCTACCCAAAGAAGAGGAAAGAAAGAAAGGGGACCATAGAACAAAATAAACTAAAATAACAAACCCCCCCAACACCCGCCACCCTGCACCCCTGTAATGGCTACGGCCTACCCCACTAACAGCGTGCCTGTCACCCCAGAACACCCCAAAGAAGGGAAATAAAGAAAGCGGAGGAGGAGAAGAACAAACATACTCCCGGCCACCTAGACCCCCCACCATTAGCGACCTCCCCAAAACATATTGTCCATTAATAAAAGCAAGTATTAAGCACCAATATGGGGAGGACCTCAACCAAAACCACCCGACTCCCAGTGAGATACACGGTACAATCCTGGCATAGATCACAAAGCGTAGCTAACCCCAAAAGTCAAAGACAACCATGACAGTTCGGTTCTTCACGATAATCCACGTCGCCAAAGCCAGCAATCTCGCAGGAAGCAAAGCGTCCCAGATAATACAAAGCAGTGGCATTGGATCTAGGGCAGGATACAAGATGAAGTCAGCCCTGACCAGTGCGATTCTTTATGAAAACCCATGCCACCCAAACCACAGTATTTATGTGGTAATCGAAACGTCCATAGCAGTTCGAAGCAGCTGAATCGGACCGAGGACAGGATACAAGATGGCGGCATCCACAGGACCAACGGGGAAAGATGAAGGAGATAAGCAAACCTCTCCGACGGTCACCAAAGAGCTGTTCTTGGCGATCAAAACCTTCGGCAACGATGTTTCGCCGATCAGGAGTCATACCGGGAAAGCTAACTACGGTCTTAGGTGCAACATTCACGAGGCCAAAATCATCGACGTGAGCTGAGTCAGGCTGCCGCGCGGGAACCTCAGAACAGTAGGCCAAATCTTCCACTGGAACCACAGAATGCTGATCGTGTGTCGCAGCATCATCGTCCGGTCGCAAGCAGATATTTCCCAGCGTTTCTGACATTCGGTCATACGTGACTGTGAATTGGGAGTGGAGCGCCCCAATGGCGGCCATCACGGACCTCAACGATGGTGCGCCATCTGTCCTCTCCATCTCCCCCCCCCAAAGAGACGAAGCAGGACTCGAGCCCCAGACTCACTTCCGAGGCTCCAGGCACACACGAAGCCAATGGCAACAGCAGGCGCTCCCTCAGCTGGTGATCACGACACCTTCGCCGACCGCGGGGGCCCCCCCTTCAACACCGCCGTCCCCAGCAGGGTCTCCGGGCGAGCGGCCCCCGACCGCGGCGCACGATGCACACCCTGTGTCACGAGACCGAGTCCCCAGTGCCAGCTGGTAACTGGATTGCAGATCGGAGATGCAGAAAAAGATCCGAGTACGGAAGACCGGACGAAACACTGGTTCCACAGCCGCTGTTGATCAATTCCAGCCCGGATGGGCTAGAAATCGAGGTCCCGGCTTCAGCCCTGGAGTAGGCCGAAAATGGAACACGACATAACTCCGCCACCCAGTATGGTAGGGAGTCCGGGATTGCACCACCGGTATCAGGCGAGCTTCATACACACGGGAGTCCGGCGTAGGTAAAGGATAAATGACAGGATATGCGAGCTGCCGGCGGAAGTCAACGGAGCCGGGAGCTTAAGCAGCCATCTTGGATCGTAGCGTAGCTCCTCCCGCCAACTATGGTATTATAGTTTACCCTTTGAAGCTCCAACCTCCAATAAGCAGTCCAGTAAGGTGGCCTGACATAGGAGTGTTAAAAGGCCTTTGAGGGCCTGAAGGCCCCTTACTATAATCAACTTTTTATTGTGCAGACCAATGCTTCGAACAATGGTAGTCTTCTCACATTTCCATGAAAAAGGGCAAAAAAAATTGGTTCCCTTTATAAGCCACATATTTCTGCCTAGAGAGGAGAGCTGTTTCTCAAACAGAGTGTTTTGCCTTAGTGTGGGTATGTAACACGTTCGAGACATACTTATTTGACACCAGGTTTGTGGGTAAGATGGGTCCCAAAATGCTCGAGTGATTAATGGCTATAATCGGAGAGAACCCTACTTTGCTCAAGTGGTCAATCTCTTTGTAGAGATTGAACTGTACTTTAAACCATAAATTAGTTTTGTAAATGTAGTATACTTGTAAAGCGCACAGCTGCCCCAGCAACGGGGCGTCCCGGCGCTGTATAACTCTGGGGAACCCGTCCTGGCTTTCCCTGTGGGATGATCCCTTGCTGGGAGTCCCCAAGGTGGAGCCAGGCATCCCCGGAATTGGTGGGGCCATTGTGGAGATTAGGCAAGCTAATGCCCAGAGTTGCCGAGTGGAACCCCTGATTAGAGTGAGCACCGAAGCGAGAATTATCGAGTCCGCTGACCAAGGTCCACGACCCTGCCGCGTCGGGAATTGAACCCTGGTCCCAGGCTGACTTCTGCTCTCAGGCCTGCCACCTCTAACCAGTGAGCCACACTACTCCACTCCAGTTTTAAAGCATAAGATTGAGGATTAACTTTTCTGCTGGTTTTCCAATCTGACAATCAGACTTCTTCAATGGTGGAGTAAGTCCCAGGTCATTCTTGATCTGTGTGGAGGGCATCTGTGGCATCTGTTTTGACATAGAATGGTCCTCCTGCAAGGCTTTGCGAGCCACACCATTGCCTTGAATTAAACTTAGTAATTTGTGACTTTTCTTTCACTATTACTTATCTGAACTTACACAGCAATTATACATGTTCACTGGGGATGTTTTCTGGGGCTTCACTTGAAACTTGGAGCATACGATGGGCATGGGTAAGGTGGCATTCCATGGGCATCCTCTCTGCCGTACATGATTACCATCAGTTCAAGGGCTGTAAACAACTGGCAGCAGTGGCAGAACGTTGATTATGATAGCAAGACAGGACTTGCCACCTGCTAGGGGTAGTACCCTACTTGCCTCTCCCATGCTTATCTAAATTGGTCTGTTGGTCCGCTATAACAGGTTTCTTAATCTATCCATGTGGTTTATGGATGTTGCATGTATGTATGTTACAAGATGCATGTGGTGTGAGTATGACACAAATAGCGCGGAATTCCATGTTGTCTGTGTTGCATTTCAGTCGTATCTAAAATCACAGGTTGGATGAAGAGCCAAACAACAGACATCAGTTTGCAGGGCTTTCCCTAAGACCATTCTAGGGTTCCGTCTAAGGTGGGTCAGACCAAGGTGTTTTAAGGAGAGGAGACATAGAGCCCTTTTGAAGCTAGGGAACTTCCCCCTGCCCATTCCTGGGCCATTGATTTTTAGGGAGCTACCCCCACACCTTAACAGGTAGTAAAGTTTGACAGCCTTTCTTAACTTTATGCCATTGCTTT
Organism: Lissotriton helveticus; assembly: GCF_964261635.1. Lineage (NCBI taxonomy): Eukaryota > Metazoa > Chordata > Amphibia > Caudata > Salamandridae > Lissotriton > Lissotriton helveticus. Next base: position 756,503,310 of record NC_136057.1, on the reverse strand, counting down.
GGGTGGCCCCTGTGGAAGTAAAAGACATATTTTCCCAAGTAATGCCAAAATACATAGATATGTCAAGGTAGTATGTTGACTGACGTGCTGTTGAAAGACAGAGAAGCATCAAAGTCAGCTATGGGACTTTACTGATACGTAAAACACAGTCAGTATTTATCCAAAACTCCATGGGCAGAGGTCACCTGGCTCCCCGTGCCTAAACTCCTTAAAGTTTAGTCTTGTACAGTGAGTTCCGGCAAACAATGCATAGAGACAGCAGATGTTCCAAAGGAGAAATGGCTAGGTTGCATTTTTCCATGTCAGTACATGACAAAAAGTACAGTGGCAGGCAGTGACCCTCTACAGTGGAGGATTGTTAAGCCGAGTGCCAAAGACAGTGGCAGCGATGTAATAAAGCCCAATCCCTTTGGGCTCACATCCCAAAGCTCTCAATCATGGCTCCTTAGCAGGTTTTATAATGGTTGGTAACTGAGAGCTCTGGAATTAAGGCTGGAGGTAATGCAAGTTTCTCAAAGTTCTCTGGGCAGGCGCAACCGTTCCATTGGGGCTGAAGGGCCACACCCCTCCATCTTTTGCCCCTTATGAACAGTGTCTATAAGGATGAACAAAGGTCAGCCTGACAGACACTGTTTACTTTTGGGTCAGTCAGCCAGGAGTCAAGCATGCGCTAAATGCGCAGGCTCCTGGCTGCCAGAGCTGATCTTTGCTGGGCTGAGGAAGTCACAGCTCCTGTGGGCATGAACTCCTCAGCTCAGCAAAGTCCTTGAGGCCCTCCCCCTCAATGAAGAAGGGTAGCATCACTGTTTGCCTCGCACCTGGGCACTTCAGTTTTCAGCCCTGAAGCGCCCAGGATTGAGTGTCAATCAGTGGCAATTGATCACAGAGTGGGGTGGGGTTAGCAGTCTCACTGACCCCATCCCACTTTGTGATGACGTTGGGACTGCTGCCTTCCATCATTGGCTGACCTTAGGTCAAGGCTTCTGGAACCTCCAAGGCAAAGGTGACAGCAGGTAAGTGTGTGTTTTGTTTTCTAATTAATGTTTGGTGCCTGCATGTATGTGTGAAGGTTTGGTAACGGGTGCTATAAATGTATGTGTTTGAGTGTGCGCAAGTGTGAATGCATGGCTGAGTGTTATGTGGATGTGTGCATGTGTGTGTCCCATCCACCCCCCTCCCTCAAAAACGTACTTCACGTCACTGGCCCTGGGCATGTTTTTTTTATTTTTTTATCTTCCACGCTCCAGACAGGAGACTCCCACCCCACCTATCTTCTCGATCACACTTCATGACCTTGACTTTACCTGAACCAGTTTGAGTGGAATAAGCAAAAGGGTAGAACTAGATTTAGAGGTGACATCTGGAATACGGAACTATGAATCTTCTAGTAATGGCTCACTAAGCTTTTTCCTGGAGTAACTAACCGTTTTACTACTGATGTAGATGTGGCTCACTTCACAGTTTTCATAATAAACAGACATTTAGGGAAACAACTTGGTAAATAGAACCGTGAGGAACAGAAAATATTTTGGTTGATAAGGGTTTGTCTATAAAAAGTGCATTTCAGTATCCCATTCTATATAGTCTCAAAACAGTGGATGACGGGTTTAACAGTTACAGTCACAATGACCACATTTGTCTTGTTTTCTTCTTTTCAGGAATCTCTGTTCACAAAATCTGGTTGTAAACATGCCTGTGAACACAGACAAACATGGACATATGGCACTATTCACAAACCCTTTTCCTTCCCCTTTGCACCTTGAAAACAGTTGGATTTTGACTCCAGAATGGGAAAAATAACTCTGCAGGGCGCGAAGGGGAATGGATCAAGTCCAGCTTTAGGGAACGGGTATCTCCACTGAAAAAAAATCTCCAAGAAGAGTAAAAAATGTGCTTTCCGCAGGGTTTTTTTCCTCCTTTGAGGAGCTCTCCACTATGTTGCTTTCTGCACATAGGGAACAGGATCTCACAGCGACTGTCCCATGACTCTCCCAGAAACAGGCAGGGAAATCTTTACCTTGAGCAGCTCTCCATGCATGTTCATGGAAATGTTTATGAATTCCTGAAACTAGAAAATATACTTTTGCACGTAGGTGTAAATCTGCGTGTGCAGGTTTACTCCTTGCTTTGTAAATGCCCCACGTTTTTAGATTTAACATAATAGCTGCAGGAAATAGCTTACCTTGAACAACATTGGTAAAAATATATGCATGATCCTTTCTTGTGACGCAGCTTCCAAAATGTTTTAAGTACATGTTAAACCTGGCACCTTAGCATGAGTCTCCCTTCCACTTTTTGCTGATGTGCCTCATGTGTTTTGCTGTTGTTAGCTTTTCAGGGCACTGTGCCACTGCCATCCAGTGCCACAGTGCAAGTGTTCCCTGTATAAAGTGTATACATTGATTGGTTCCCATGACTGGCTTATTTGGTTTACTGTCAGATCTCAGTAAAGTGCACCAGGAGTGCCAGGGCTTGTAAATACAAATGCTGATGGTGGGCTTGCAGCACTGGTTGTGCCACCCACAGAAGCGGCCTGGTAAAATATGTCTAAGGTCTGCCATTGTAGAACCTGCATGCAGTCTGGTAGTGTCATGCTGGCTGGACAAGGGCACCCCCTTGCCAGTCCCTAAAACCTTCCCTTAACTTCATATTAGTCACCCCTATGGTAGGCCCAAGGGCAAGGTGCATTGTAAGTATAAGGTAGGACAAGCCCTGATGTGTGTGGCATGGCCTAATAGTGAATTACAGTCATTTTCGTTTTTCACTATTGTAAGGCTACCTGTTCTCATAGGCCAGAATGGGCTGTTGGAATTGTTACACTCTATGATCCCAACAGACTCAGGGAACATGGTAGAAATTCAAGTTTAGTATGCCTGAACTCAGAATAATAAAATACATATTTTAGTAAAGTTTATTTTAATATCCTGTGTTTGCAAATACCACTTTTAGAAAGATGGTATTTGCTTGCCTAGCCATTTCAGCCTGCCTCTGCTCTGATGTGTATCTGCTGTCTGGTTTCTGTGTGTGACAGGGCTGGGCAATTCCAGGAGACAGGCTGGGGCTGACTGGTGGTGAATAGAGAGATTACACCAAGATGGGTGCGGGGAGTGCCCCTTGACTCTGAATAGGGCTGTGCTCTGCCATCTCAATACTGGCTCCGCCCCTGGGGGGCGTCTGATGTCTCTGCCCTGCACCTTGTAAAGAGAGAAGGGAAGACTGTCAACAGAGTACTCCTGGACTGTACTTGTCACCACAATGCTGGCTCCACTTCCTTCGGAGCGTCTGATATCCCTGCCCTGCACACTGAAAGAAGAAGCCAGAGTCTGCAAAACAAAGTGCTCAAGGACTTAACTGGATTAGGCAAAGGCCTCCCTGGCCTGAAAGGACAAAGGATTTTGAGTATAAAGGTAGGAGCCCTGCTCCGAAGAAATCAGATCCTGTTTGACCACGAAGAACCTCTGCCCGACTTAGAAGGACCTGGATTCTTTAATGGAAGACTTGAACCATAAACCCAAGTACTTGATTTTATCTGAGGCCCAATGAAAACCTGAAGAAATGTAATTCACAGAAAAAAAACTTTGTTCAGAGGGAGGATTTCACACGTCACCATTTAGTTTAAAACCAGATACAGAGGCAAACGACTGTACGTTTGATAGGAAAGTTTGCAGGAAAGCTTGTGGGTGTGATTAAAAGAGAAAAATATCATATGCATCAGTTTTAATTGATTGGAACCATATTTAAAACCAGTAATCTAAGAATTTAAACAGATTTTAATTAAGAAGGGTTCAAGAGCTAGTATAAACAGAAGAGGAGAAAGAGGACAACTCCGTCTTACCAAACGATATAAAGGAAAGGAAGAGGAGATGAGACCATTAGCTAAAATGGAGAGAACCGGAGAAGAGTACAGTATAATTTATAAATTTGTGACCAAAACCTAACCTGGACCAACAGACTCTATCAAAACTTTTCTCAGTGTCCAAAGAAATAGCTGCTAAGGAATCTTTACACGATTTGGCTTTGGTAAGGACATTAAAGAATAGTCTAGTGTTATCTGAGAGATGTCTAACTTCAATAAAACCACATTGATCTTGTCCAATTAATAGGGGTAAACATGTCTCTAAGCGTAAAGTTAGAATTTTTGCGAAAATGTTATAGTCCAAGATAATTAAAGAAATGGGTCTATACTTTTTACAGAGAGTATGATCTTTTCCTTTCTTGGGAAGAAAGCAAATCAAAGCTTCTTGAAAAGAGCCACTGGACTTTTTGGAAGAAATAAAAAGTTGAAATGATTGATGTGATTTAGGTATAATAATTAGAGAAAAATAAGAATAGAATTCTTGAAACCATCAGGTCCTGAAGCTTTACCACGTTTAATGGAACGCATAGCAGAAATTATATTTAGTTCTCGCATATCATCCTCTAACACTGAAAAGTCTAAATCAGGAGAGGAATGGGGATTAATGGGGATTAATAGAGGTTAAGTATTGAAGTATATCATTTTGAGATACCGAAGAATCAGGAGTGTAAATAGTTTGAAAAAATTGAGTAAATTCTGATAAAATTTCTTCATTTTGTAAAGTAAGTGACTGTTAGAAGAAAGGATAGAACTAATCTTGGTGCATTCTTTTTTAACTTTAAGATAATTGGCTAAAAGTTTCCCCACTTTGTTTTGACCCCCATAATATTTGGCAGAGGATTTGAGCAGAAAGGAGTTGGCATTTTCAGTAGATATTTTGTTGAATTTGAATTTGGATCTGACTTGCTCATCCAAGCAGGCTTTAGATTTTGTATGGAAAAAGGAATGTTCTAATTGTTTAATACGCGCCGTAAGTGATTGTAGAGTAAGTAAAGAAGATTGTTTTCGTTGGGATGCAAAGGAAATAATAAAGTCTCTAGAGGCAGCCTTAAAGGCATCCAGGAAAATCTGCAGACATGTTGGAGTTTCATTCTCAAGAAAGAAAGTGGTGATAAAAGAATCAAATTGTTGGGTAAACGTGGAGTCTAAGAGGAGAGAGTTGTTGAATCTCCAGCTGCGTATACCTTGAATAGGAGGAAGAAGATCTCAATCTAAGCAAACAGGGGCATGAGCAGAAATCAATATACAGCCAATATCTGAATGAGTGATATGTTGTGTGAGCGCTTTTGAAGTGAAAATGGAATTGAAGCGAGAAGAGTGTACTGGAGAGAAGAAAGAGTATTCTTGAAGTGTAGGATTGGATAATCGACAAGCATCTACTAGAGCTCTTTGTTGAATAATAGATGTGAATTGAGAGTCCAAAGGAGAGAACATGAAATTAGATTGAGAATTGTGGTCAATATTTGGATCCATAACCAAATTACAATCCCACCTACTAACAGGTAATTGTCATGAAAAGACATCAATTTAGATAAAATTGTAGGCCAGAAAGCAATGTCTGGGGCAGTAGGAGCATACAGATTAAAAAGAGCCAAAGGGATATTATTCAATAATAGTGAAACAGAGATCCATCAACCCACATCATCAGTATCTTGAGAGAGAATTTGTAAGTCAAGACATTTATGGCATAAAATGGCTACACCATTACGATTACTAACCCTGGGCGTAGTTCGCATTGTAGCGCTACGCGTAGCTATGCGAACTGTGTAGTGCGGTAGGGAAAATGCTGTTCGCACTGATTGCACAGGGCCGGATGTTTGTCTGCACTGTGCAATCATTGCAAACGGCATCTTGCACAGTCCAAGCAGTCGTTTTCGGCCACTCAAGTAGATTGGTACTCGAGCGGCCGCTTTCTCAATGCGGACTGGTAGTTTCTCATCGCGAGCAGTCGCAAGCAAACGCGACCACTTGCAATGAGAAACCTGACCTCCCCGCGTTCAGAAACTCACAGGGAGGTATAATTTCCACGCTCGCGATCAGCAACTTGATGTTGCTGATCGCGAACGAGGAAAAAGTCTCGCTTGGATGGTGATTTTGCTCACTTGCCGTCGCCAACTTGGCGTTAAGGACCGCGAGCAAGCAAAAAATGTCCACTACGCTACGCGTTTTCTGTACTGTGCTATGTGCAATTTGCCTATCTCATAGTAGCACAAACTACGAGCGTAGCGTAGTCCTATGACTAGGGTTAACAATTACCCATACCTGGAGAGGCAAAAACATGACCAACCCATTGTTGTTTAAGTTTAGGGATTTATTTTTCTAACACATGAATTTCCTGTAACAAAGCTATATCACACTTGATAAATGAGAGAATACCCGTTGATGCTTTATCGGAGAACCCAAACCCTTAATATTCCATGAAACAACTTTTAAAGCCATCTACATTAATCAATGAGACATAACATGTATGTAATAGTAATTAAAACAGCTTAAAACTTAACAATATGATATAAGTAATAGTGATCAACAAACAATTTGCAAAACCTAACCAGCAAAGATAATTGATATACAGGAGAAAATGTGTAATTATGAAAAAGGGAAGTGCAAGAGAAAATAATATAAGTATGGGAGGAGGAGAAGGTATTAAAGAAAGAAGAGATAAGAGAAAAAATCATTAGCGAAAGAAGAAGGATGTCTGAAAAAGGACAGGTGGAGAGGAGAAAGAAAAAGAAACAAATACAACAAACAAACAACATATACCATAGAATCCAATCACATAACAACCAACTACAAAAGACATGAACAAGATGAGGGTGGTGCAGCCACATGAGAAAAATGGCACAACTAACCAGGGATCTCAGGGCGGACCGGGGAGGGAGAGTATCATCCAAGCAGACCAGGAATAAAAAAATATATATATCTGAAGGAAATACCACTCCTAATAAAAAAGGAAAACATAACAGGTAAATATAACATAGGGAAATCCGAGAAACATATCTAGACAAGAACAAAAGACATCATAATCTAAACAACAGAGCAAATTAGACCAAATAACAGCACAGATTAAACAGTCATATAGCCATATCTTCTTCTCTGCATTGATCCAGAAACCGCTGCACTAAAGCAGGGACTTCATAATTTGTAAGGGAGGGATGGAAGAGACCGAATCTGACATTAAGAGAACGGAGTGTCGGTCTCATTTCTAGGAAGGTCTTTCTTCGATCCGCTGTTTCTTTGGCATAGTCTTGTTCGAATGTATGACGTTACAACGCATACATTTACAACTCATGCCTTTACAACGCAGTGTTTACATCGCAACATCCTTTACAACGCACTCCATTACATCGCATGACACTACATCGCATTTTTTGAAACTACCTTTACAACGCATTCCATTACATCGCATTATACCTTTACAATGCATACCATTACAACGCATTCCGTTACATTGCATTTAAGGTAAGTGTTGGATAGTGTAGGGGTAAAAATAACTATTCTAACTCCATGTAGGTGCAACCCAGGGTACGTATTGGATAGTGTAGGGGTAAAAATTACTATTCTAACTCCAGGGGGTGCAACAGTAGGGTAAGTTTTGGATAGTGCAGGGGTGCTATGCATTGTAATGGCATGCGTTGTAATGGTATGCGTTGTAATGCCTACGTTGTAGTGACATGCGATGCAGTGTCATGCGATGTAGTGTCATGCGTTATAATGCCTGCGTTGTAGTGACATGCGTTGTAAATGATATTATGGTGTAATTTTTTTTTTTTTTTTTTTATTTATTTAAAATTTATAATGCGCAACAGCTACCCGCAGTGGGTTTCCCGGCGCAAGGGATAGACTAAAGAAGAAAACTGACATCAATCACGGCTATAAGAAATAATTTTAAAAGAGTAGGGTTTTCAGTTTTTTCCGAAAACTGAGCATGTTGGTCTCAGTCTTCATGGTAATGGGCAGGGCATTCCAGAGTTTGGGGCCAAGATGGGAGAAAGATCTTCCACCCATCTTCACTAGCTTAAATCTGGGGATGACATAATCGCAGTTGGCCGATGATCTCAAAGTACGGCTTGTAGGGTTGGACCAAGCTTTGAAGATATAATGGGGCGGAACCCTGCTTGATTTTGAAAATATAGCATAAAGCTTTAAATTTAATTCGACTCGAGATCTTGAGCCAGTGGAGATCTCGAAGAGCCTGCGCAGCCGAGGACCTCCTCGGGATATTACAGAGGAGACGGGCTGATGAATTTTGTATGACCTGTAGTTTCCTTACAGTCGCAGCATCTGCACCAAGATACAGAACATTTCCGTAGTCCAGGCGAGATGTTACTAAAGCCTGGACTACTGTTCTTCTCGTGGCAAGGGGCAACATCCAAAGAATTTTTTGGAGCCATCTTAAGGTGGTAAAACAGATGGCCGCCACCTTGGTGGCTTGTTGCCTCATGGACAGTCTGTCATCAATAAGAAAACCCAGGTTACGTACCACCTGGACTGGAAGAGGAGTAGGACCCATGGTGCTGGGCTAATGTTGAGGGCCCCAAAGATCCTTCTGATTCCCCAAGATGATAATCTCGGTTTTGTCACCGTTAAGCTTGAGGAGATGCCTCTGCATCCACTCAGCCACAAGTGACAGACCAATTTTTAGACCAGACACATTGCCATCTTCGGCACTGGAGAGGGAAAAGACGATTTGCGTGTCATCGGCGTACGAAAAAATACTCAGCCCGGCTTCCTCTGCGATGGTAGCGAGAGGTTTGATGTAAATATTGAAAAGCAACGGGCTGAGAATGGACCCCTGAGGGACACCATACGCCGAGGAGCAAATCGTGGATGCAGCTTTCTGAGAGAAAACTTGGAATGTACGCTCACTTAAAAAGGAGGCAAACCAAGCAAGTGCGGGGCCAGCTATTCCAAGGGAGCGGAGAGTTTAGTAAGATGGAGTGGGACACGGTATCGAACGCTGCGCTCAGATCCAAAAGGATGAGAGCAGAAGTTTCACCGCGATCGATACCGTGCCGAAGTCTCTCCGTCACCCCTAGTAATGCGGTCTCAGTTGAATAGTGGGCCCGAAAACCGGACTGGGATGGATGTAAAAAGCCCTGATTTTCAATAAACAGAGTAAGCTGCATGTTGACATGCCTCTCCAGTATCTTTGAGAAGATAGGCAATAGAGAAATGGGTCTGAAATTGGAGAGGTTAGAAGTATCCGCACCAGCCTTCTTCAGGAGTGGGATCACCATCGCATGCTTCCAGTCTTGTGGCACACGAGACTCACTTAAGGAAGTATTTAGGAGTCTCATGAGAGGGCGCCGGCACTCAAGATCAAGCAACTTTAAAATTTTTGCAGGTACCGGATCGCGCGGTGAACCAGATCTCACACTGTTCAAACAGGCGAAAAACGAGTCGTCGTCAAACAGGAGCCAGTTAGTTATCAATGTCATCGGGGACAGAGGGGCGGTCGTAGTCACACACCCCAGTTGAGACTGAGTTGCTGTGTTGGAGGCACTCATGGAGTTGTTAATGCGCTCAACTTTAGCTATAAAAAATTCCGCAATGGAATTACATTGGGCTTCTTCCAAGACTGGGGGGGTCGGTAAGGTGTCAGCACCTGTCAGTTTTTTGACCACTGCAAAAAGAGTGCGAGGGCAATTCTGAGCTTGCGCCACTATGTTTGTCGTGTAAGCAGCTCTTGCCTCTTTGCACTTAGAGTGGTATCCCTTCAATGCTTCTTTGTAAACGGTCTTCCGAGAAGCAGAATAGGTGCGCCTCCATTTCCTTTCCAAGACCTTGCAGTGAGTCCTCAAAGCCTTTAAATCGGGCGAGAACCATGGGGCCGGACAACGATGGAGTTTGGATAGTCTCGGAGTAGGGGGAAGCACGATATTTACAGCATTCGTGAGCCAAGATGCAACTGCCGAGTTCAGATCTTTAAGGGGGGCTTCGTCCTTCAGGGGACGAGTATCAAGAAGGCACTGATTAAACTTTGAAATATCTAGTTTACCCCATCTATGGACTAGTTCGCCCTTACCCTGTCTATTCAAGATAGGCAATTTTATGTCAGATAGGGTGAAATGGACTGCAAAATGATCGGTCCAGTCCAAAGGGCGAGCACTCTGTGAGCAGTCAAAGGAAAGATTGGAAATGATTGGATCCAATTGATGCCCCGCAGAGTGAGTAGGACCCGAATTGCGCAACATCAGACTCAACACCTCAAGATCGTTTAAGAAACTTTTACTAATGGCGCAAGAAGTATCATCGAGATGTAAGTTTAAATCGCCAAGAATGGTAAAGTTTGCAGCTTTGAGAAGCAGAGGGGCTATAGAGCTATAGAGGTGTAATGACAGCGTTGTAAGTATAGTGCAATGTAATGGTTGCTTTGTAAAAGATGTTTCCCATCTTGTATGAAGAAGAGATTAGAGCCTTGCCATGAAATTCGGCCTTTGAGTTTAGCTGCTTGTAAGACCTTCAATAATCTGTGTATTCCAGGAAGTATAAAATAACTCCACGAGGTTTGGCTGAAGAGGCTGCCATTGTTGGACTACGTCCCAGATGATGTGCTCTTTGAATGTTTAAAACAGGGGAGTTAGGAATACCAAGATCTTGTGGAAGGAAAGATTTGAAGAATGAGATGCTATACGAACCTTCCAAGCCTTCTGCCAGACCTTAAATGCACAACTCTTTATACCTGTTGCGGTCTCTAAACTTTCCACTTCTTTTTTGAGTATTACAATTCCAGAATTCATTGAAGGAACTTGGTTCACCACAACCCAAACAGAGTCTACTTGCTGTTCAATCTGCATGACACTTTTCTCTATCGTAGATCACTTGTCGTCCAAAGCTTGGAGCCTTTTTTTCATCTCCTCCATGTAAGGTCGAGGAGCACGTATCTCAAGGTTGGTGGAGGAGATGTAGTAGGTGAAGGAGGATCCTTGCGCTTTCCAGAAGATAATATAGATGAAGTGGTCAGTTTAGGAGTAAGCTTGTTTGTGGGGAGCAGGATATTAGAATTGCTTCCTGAGACCTCCATATTTGTTGAGAGAACAGAATAAGGATTATGGTCTGCCAAAGATGAGAATGGAAATGAAGAACCGGTAACACAACAAGAAGATTTTGTTCTTCCCATAAAATGCTAAGTGAGAGTTGGAAACACTGAAAATAGCAAGACAGCGAGAACAAATGATGTAACAAATGTAATTCCAGGTAAGAGAACTAAGGCAAATTGTCGTAGCAGCCAAGAGAGAAAACGCCTTTGAAATAACAAAAGGAAACTCCCCTGGAAAAAAGGGACTAAGAGCAAGAAACTGAAGAATAATATTAAGTCAACTTATTTGTAGTCAATTCCTGCTTGACAGAAGGCCCTAATGAAATATAATGACAAGTGACAAAAACCATGTGGGTAAAAGCAAAATATCTGCTGCATATTGGTACTCTTCAAACAGAAAATTCTAGTTTCTACATTCCGATAAAGTGAAGTCAGAAATATACTTGTGGTAAAAAGTCCATCTTTCATCATATACAACAGCTCTGTAAGAAAAACTGACTAAGTGAAAAGTTTATTATTAAAAAATATATCCTTCATGTTCTGTTGTCTTCCACGGATTTATATACATTGCCCATTAGTGGAAGTAGTTACAATATATTTGGGCTTTGAAAATGAGGCATAAACGCTCCAGTTTCAATCATGTAGAAAATTCAGGCTGTTTTGGAAGAAAGCAAAATGGTGGACGCAAGTTCCGTGAAGGAAACGCTCCCGCCATCGCTATGGTGTAAAAACGCTCACCAGCAAGAAGAAACTCAGAAGACGAGGTTACAGGGTCCTTTATCCCACGGAGGACTCCATTTGGACTGCAGGAAAAGTCTCCGCTCCTGCCGAGCCAACGGGGAGCTCCTCTAGACAGCGGCCATCTTCTTTTGACATCAAGCCACACACCCCTTCCTCAAAGGGTTTTAACAAATTTACAAACAATGCCTTTTACTTCCGGTTCAGGGCCACACTTCCCATTGTGTGACTCTGGCATTTTGCTGATGGCTGCAGGCTAATGACAGTGCCAGACAGGCCATAGCGTGCACCAGGCATTTTCCCATTGGGAGGGTAAGGGCCAGTTTTGCAGCAGTGCTGCAATATAGGCCCCTTGTAATGAACGCCGCAGCAGTTCTAAAGCGACAGCAGTGCTACTTCTCACTAGCAGCCCCCTTGGCCCCGGGGGCCTGGCCAGCAGAATTATATGGGGTGGTTTCCCTTTCCGTCCCTGGCTAATGGGCTGCTTTTAGAGCTTGATGTACTGCCATGAACCAGCCATGAAATACACCCTGGCTCATCCTAGTCATGGCATACTGAAGTTAGGTGCTGGTGTGAAAAGTTTTTGCTAGGCTGATTTTTGTTTGTTAGAAATTGGGTTACTGGTTGAGAGCTTGCCACTGAGCAGTCAGGTCTAACTTAGAAGGAATGTGTAAAGTATTAATGCAACACTTCAAGCGGTAATAAAATAAAAGAGCACCTCAAATAGATTTCGTTCCATATTAGAAAAATAGAGTCGATTTTCATATATAGAACAAGAACCAAACAACAAAAATCAAATCAGTGGAACTGGAGATATGCAGGGTTACGGATTTCAGTGAAAATAGAGTAAAAAAACCACAAAGCACCAGCTAAGGATATCTGGTCGTTTCATGGCGAGGCAAAGTCAAATGTACAGGCCAGACACAATGGAGTAGGGGCTAACAATAAGGACCAGTTAGGCTAGCTAAACAAGAGTATAGTCTTGTGTGAGTTAGCAATGAAGGAACCCTTATGGCTACTAATGGACTCCATAGAACAATGATGTAAGTGTTACAGCATAGTGAAGTGAATGCAGCTTTAGAATGTTGAGTTAGTGGTCACTCACAGAAGAATAAAGATGTGTTTTACTAAGCTCCTTGTGTGGCGTAGTCATTAGTGTTTTGCCAATCTGGGGAGGATGCTACACCTGGTGAAGAGATAGTGGATAAGTAAGCCGAAGATTGACAGTGCTTTCCACAGAGTTTCCTGTGGTCCAGCAAACTGCTTGTACATGCCTCGTGTGCCTCAGTCGAAGTGCTGAATCAACGCTTGGCGTATTGGAATTAAAGCACAATTCCAGCTGTGTAAAGCATTTGAAGTTAATAAAAGATACATTGAGAAGTTCACATATCCTTGGCCAAAAACCTGCTGGGAAGGCTGCAAAGAGAGGTACCATGCTACAACGCAACCTAAAGCCATACATCATATGGAGTGATAATGCTAAAGGCGGAGATCAACCAGGTGTCAGACAGGATAAAGAGATGCTTACAAACAAAGCCATTCAAATACAAGAAACTGTCATCTGCTTGCCAGAACTGAATAAAGAGCCGGGTGGAATCACCCCAGAAGGTCTCCAAAAAAGTGAAAGTCTCCCATGGAGATCAAAAGGGAGGTCATAGTCGCCAAGATGACTCAGAAACCAGAACAGCACAGCACCTTAGATATGGTATAAACAAAGACAGACATCTGAAAATGCCGGAGAGATCCTCACTCTCAGTGTTAGCTAATAACATGGATGGTTATAATGCTGCTACCTTTATGAAACTGTCACACCTTTTTAATACCACCAAAAATCGGAATATTGGTGACAGATGGGCTGCTTGGATAGAGAAATGTGATTATTTTATTGATGTGCTAGAAGAAACAGATAACAAGAAGATTATCAAACACTTGCGAATCTAACTGTTATTATTATTATTCTTTATTGTTTAATTAAAATCTTACAATGAAGCAATATACATAATCAACTATAATAATCCAATTCATAAATGTAGAACACAGAAAAACAAGAAAAAAAAGTACAGTGTTTTTTAACTGAGTTAAGTTTGATAAAATTCATTTCATATTGCTGTTTACATTTTAATATATATCATACAGTACTTGTGAATTTTAATTTGTGCATTTCTAATTTTGATCCTATTTTTACTAAAAACTTTGCAAAAGTGGAATTCATTGGTATATCATTGGAGTGTAGACATATTATCAAAGCTTGCCTACATGTCCGTACTCCTCAAGCTTTGAAAAGTTTCTTGAGTATGGTTTTTCTTTCAATTTACAGTCCTGGGCAGAACACATTAGGTGAATAATGTTCTCCTCTCCTGATTTACATAGCCTACATATTGTATCTTCTTCTAATTTTATCCACGGCGGGAGATGACTTAGGCCCAGTAATACACCAAAATGAGCTTTTGTGAAGATGTGTTTATTTTTCAACGACCATGGAGTTTCTAAGTATGCTTGTACCTACCTTCTTTTTTGACAACCCATTCATTATTGGCCACACGTGTTTTCTTTTTGCTAGTATGTCTTTATCCCTTATCAGCGACAGATGATTTTTTATTTGAATGATTGCTTTTTTGAATGATTCCGGGTTTATTGTAGTGCCCCAGATTGGAATGACTGCAAATTCTTCTAGAGCTGCATTTTAGTATTTCCAGGCCTGTGATTTCCTGTTTTCGCTTATTTCCTGCCATAATAGTTGAGACATTCGGTTTTCATGGTCATTTTTTATTCTATTCCATACTTTAATAAATTGTCCTTTTCTTGCATATAGCTGGTTGCTTAGTCCAAACTCCAGCCTTATTTGCTTTGGGGATGCATTATTAGGCAAATGAAAGAGGGTTTTGCTGAAATAACCTTTGAGAACGGGGGGTAAGTCAGATCACCTAATGACTGCTGCAAAATCCTAAATACAGCTATCAAAGCATTTGCTTTCTTTTGAATGTCCATTTTTTGCGGGAGAAAATTTCCATTGTCATCGAATAAAACTCCCAAGTATTTGTATGATTCTACTTGTTCTAATTGGACTTTCTCCAGAAACTGTTTGGATTTATGTTTTAATGTTGAATTTTTGCTAATCACCATAACTTTAGTCTTTGTTTCATTTATCACCATCCTGTTTTCTTTAGAATACAATGATATTCGATCTATTAGCCTTTGTAACCCCACTTTTGTTTGGCTTAGAAGGATGACATCATCTGCGTATAGAAAATAAGATATCTGTTTATTGGCTAGTTTAGGCTGGTGTGCAGTTATTCCATTCAGTGCATCAGTAAGATCCGCTAAAAACAGATTAAAAAGTAAGGGGACTAATACACACCCTTGTTTCAGCCCTGCCGTAGTTAACATTTCTTTCCTTAGCGTCAAGCCATCCCCCATCCAAACTCTAACCCAAGTGTTGGGTTAGAGTGCTGATAAGGCTAATATATTTGTGGTAGTTCCCAGTCCTTTAAAAAATCCTGTTTGAGTAGGCGGGAGTATCTGGTTATCCGTTGCCCATTTAGATAGGTTTGAAAGTGGAATTCCCACAAATAACTTGGCATCTGTGTCTTGAGGAACTATTAGTCGATAATTTTCCAGGTGGGCCCAATTTCATTCAGTTGGTAATTTGCTCCTTTGGTGGCAGCATTAATGTGACCCTGCATATTTAGGTGTTTGTCTAATCTAATACCTCAGGATCTGGTAGAGTCTATGATGTGAGGCGAGCATTTGAGGGCTGTAAGATGTTTCAGCCACAGATCCATCTTGATGCTGTTATTTGGTGGAGAGATGAAAAGAAAGTCCATTTCATCAGCGCTGAGTTTGAGGTGATTAACCGTGAGCAAGAGGTGTGTATTTTGTAGGATGGAGTTGAGGGATATAATGTAATTTGGAGAGGCAATTTTGAGATATAGCTGGGTGTCATCCTCATACACATGGTAGTGGATGTTAGCTAATTTTAGGCGGTTTGCTGGTGGTTCAAGGAATAAGTTAAAGAGAACGGGGAGAGAGCAGATCGTTGAGGATCAAAGTTATCAAAGTTAGTGTTTGGCAACCTTCACTATTTGGTAGCAACCGAATAGACTTAAAGAGCGGAGAATGTTTCCTCTATTCAGTGTGTCTTGGTTGCCTCAGGAGTCATATTCCGGTTTGAAAATTAGTTGTACCATCCCGTTAGTTGATAATTCTTTTTTTCTATTTTTCAATATTTTGTGGGACTTTTTATGTGACTAGTTTATCCTCACCATTTCTTACAATGACCAAGTGGTCCCGATTCAATACATACTGGGTATCCATGGTTTGTTCTATCATACTGTTTTGGTTCACATGTATATGTTTTTTATTTTTTTTATTTGGTGTTTTAGGTTTTGAATCTCAAATTCAATCCAATGCCAGATGTAGATTACAAAAGGTACATTTCATGTCAAGAATGACAGAAATATGGGGAAATCATTGACAAATTTGTTTAGAGACTGGATACCTCATCAAACACTGTAAGTTCAATTAATGCAATGATGAGGAAGCTACACGCCTCTGAGTTATTGACAGAAGTCTGTCAGGTTAATTCAGACAAAAAAAGCTGAGAAAACTCTTAGTCTGGAGTGAGTTCCAACAGCTGCCAGAGCAGAAGAGCGTGCCGATCGACAAGCTGCTAACATAGAGGCCGGAGGTAAACAGAGTGGGTCAGTCATGAACGTAAAAATTTAACAAAAGCACAAAGCAGAGGGACCCAGAGTGATGTCTCCCCAGAAGAAGAAGTTGTGTTTCAGGTGTGGATTTACATTTCCACATGACGGTGAATGTCCTGCCATTGGACAGGTCTGCAAAGCCATGGGAAGGAGAACCATTTTGGGATGGTTTGCAAGGCGAAGGAAAAAGTAAGTGCATCATGGGGTGAAGTGAAAATGGCTGCCCAAATGGTTAGACTGCGACACTCGACGCACGCCCTCAAGGCCAAGCAACCACACCATTTAAGGCAAATCAACACCAAACAAAGTCCATTGTAATCTAAAGCATCATCAAAGAATACATCAATACCTAAATCAAGTGAAAATGAAGGCAATGGTTGTGTAATGTTGAAGAAAAATTTGCGCATGTTGCACTGACTGAGTGTGAAGAAAAATACAGGTCAAAGAAAATTTTACATGAAAAAAGCACCTAAGTCATTCAAACATTGTCCAAAGATTACACCAAAGGTTGTTCAATACCTTTCATTATCGACAGTGGTGCATCAATACAATTCATTATCTCAACTGCCACGACTTCCATTGAAAACTAAAGTGTATACATGGGCTGCATCAACGCCATTGAAAAGTCAAGGTTCATTTGATGCAATGATGAAACACAAGAAAACAAAAGTGCAAGCACCCATTCATGTACAACAAGGTATGCTGTCAAGTGCCTTTTTACTCAGCTTCAGCACAATTGCTGATGTGGAACTGATATCAGTCAGCTATAACATGCATTGCTGATCATAAAGTAGTAAGTCAGTTCCATTCCTTGTTTCATGGGTTAAGAAAACTCAAGACTATGAAAGTATGATTGCACATTAATGAATACATCCATCCTATTGCTCAGAGACATAGATGAACTGCATTTCATATATAGAAAGCAGTTGAAAAGGAACTTGAATCATTGCTCAAACATGATATCATTGAACATTCCATTCGTCCAAAGCCGTGGGTTTCTCCCATAGTGGTAGTGCCCAAAAAGGACAATGAAGGAGCTGTATGCATCTACATTGACATGCGTCAAGCAGAACAAGTCAATTGAATGAGAACGACATCCAGGTCCGCACAATGCCAGCATAATAACCCAATTGAATGGTGAGAAGGTCTTCTCTCGCCTTAATCTGAGTGAAGGACATCATCAGTTGGAACTCGAGGAGACTTGCAAGGACATTACAAGTTTTTCTACACATATTGATCTGTTCCGATACAAAAAACTAGAGCTGTTTTACTATGTCATTCAACTTATCATACAGCCTGTCATGAAGGCATTTAATTGTGATGGCATATTGGTTTTTGGAGCTACACAGAAGGAGCATGATACAGCTCTCACACACTTGTGTCGTTTACTTGTGGATGCAGGTTTTATTTTGAATCCTGACAATTGTGAGTTCCATAAAACAAAGCAAAAATTATTTTCACATATCTTTTCTGATGGGGGTATGACACCTGATCCAGCTAAAGTAAAAGGGCTATCAAATGCCAATCCCCCACAAGATGTTTCCATGTGACGTCCATACACTGGCATGGGTAGCTACTGTTCTATATATACACACAAACCTTTGCCACTGTAAGTGTTACATTGAGAGACTTGATGAAAAGGAATGTTTCATTTCATTGGGCACACAAATGCAAGCACAGCTTTAAGATCATACAAGCTATTGCCAGCGCTACTGAAATGGCATACTTTCATCCAAAGCTTCATACAGAGGTTAGGCGCAATCCTTGCACAGCACAACGGACACCAAACTGCATGAAGACATATGCATTTTTCCCAAACTGTATGTGCTTCTTCACAACCTGAGAAATAAAGTTTAGTAGTCATATTCTTAGATGCAAAGTGTTCAACCTGGCATCATTGGTGTGGGTTTCCCCTGCATTTTTGTCTTTGCCTCCTGTGTTTTTCCTGTGTGTTCGACTTTGTTTTGCTGGTCTAGATGCTTTGGGCACTTTGCCACTGCTCTTCAGTGCCAAAGTGCAAGTGCTCCCTGTAATATTGTGGTTATGGATTAGTGGTTCCATAATTGGCTTATTTGGTTTACTATTAAGCCCCTAGTACCGTGCACTGTGTGTGTCCAAGGCCTGTAAATTCAATACTGCTAGTGGGCTTGCAGCACTAATTGTGCCACCCACACAAGCAGCCTTTGAACGTGTCTGTGCGCAGTTTCTACTGCCATGTCGACCTGGCAAGTGCACCCACTTGCCATGCCCTATCCTTCCCTTTTCTTACATATGAGTCACCCTAAGGTAGGTCCAAGTTACCCCTGTGGGCAGGGTGTGGTGTATATGAAAGGTTGGACATGTCCTAGTAGTGAAATAATGGCAATTTCATTTTTCACTATTGAAAATCCATCTGTCCCATAGGATAGAATGAGAGTTTATTTATAACTTTCCAATTGGACAATATAGGAAGATAGAGTTTAGTATGCCTGAACTCAGAATGTAAAGATGCATCTTTTAGTAAGGATGATTTTTAAATTCTGTGTTTGAAAATACCACTTTTAGAAAGAAGGGATTTTCCTGCTTAGCCATCCTGTGTTCCTCTGCTGTATATTGACTGTTTGGCTTTGGAGTGACAGGGGCTGGGGATGTGCATTCAATGTAGACAGCCACTGGGGGGGGTGAGGTGTGTCCTGCCTTTCCTGGATGAGTCAGGGCTGGGCTGAATAGACCTGGGTTGCATTTAGATTAGGGGGAGGAGATTTCCTTTCACCTGAATTGGCCTGGTCTGCTTCCACAATGTTGTCTCCACCTCCTGCTGGGAAGCTGCACCAGAGAAGATAGAACTGGTTTGGACAGAGCACAGAGCTTATCTGACACCACAGAACGAAGAGAAATGGACTATAAATATTGGGGACCAGACCCCTGAACTTTAGTCCTGGGATTCAAGCGGAACCTTTGCTAAGGAGAAGAGCTGGAGAAACTGAGGAGAAAAACTGCCCCTTTGCTGTGTGCTGTCTGGGGTTGGCCTGTGGCTGTTTCTGCCAAGGAAAGGACAAGGAATATGTTGTGTGCTGTGTCCCCTACTTGAGAAAGATCTCCAAGGGCTTGAAGTAGAGCTTGCCTCCTATTCTGCAGTCTCAGGGGCACAAAGACTTTACCTGAGTCGCCCCCTGATCTCCTTTGCTAGGAGTTCTGATCTGTCAAGAGGTACCTGCTAGTTGTGGGCATCTGGAGGCTGTTTCTGGGGCTGGGAACTGGAAAAGACTACACAACTGGGAACATTCTGATGCATCGACGCAGCCGAAGAATCGACACAGAGCCTGCACGCAGCTAAAGTGTCTGCCAAGTGACGGGTCTTGTGCACCGATGTCCAAGATCACTGCACCTACTCTGACGCAGGCCCTGCTGAGTAAGAACCGACGCATTGAGGGGACGCTGCCGGAATCATCGCAGCGCATCCCAGATCTTCATGCATCGCATTATCCCGGATCATCACAAATCGCATCGAGGCGACAGGTTTGTCATGTCACTGGGGAACGCAGAACGAAACCAACGCATCACCTTCCAACGCAGTAAGAAACCGACACATCACCTCCTCTCCGGTAAGGAACCGACGCATCACCTCCCCTGCGCAACATAAAGGAACCGACGGATCACCTTCACCGGAGCCCGGAATCAATGCATCACTTTCCCTGTGTGTAAGGAACCAAATCATCACTTTCCCAGTGACCCTTTTTGCTTGTGTGTTCGACGCACCCAAGGTACTTTGTGTGGAAAGTGTTGCATCCACCATTTTCTATGAACAGAACTATTTCTACCTTGTAAAAGTCATATTTTGATTACTGTATTGGGTATTTTTGTAGTTTTGTTCTTGTATGGTTTAGATAAAGATTACTTATTTTTTCTAAACTGGTGTGGTGTCCATTTGTTGTGTTTTCACTATATGGCTGTATAGGTGTAGAAATGTTTTACACACTGCCTCTGAGATAAGCCTGTCTGCTTGTGCCAAGATACCAAGGGGTGGGCAGAGGTTATTTTAGAAGTGTATCCCCCTTACCCTGACTAGGAAGAGGGGTCCCTATTTGGACAAATTTGCAAACCATTGCCAACTAGTGGCACCCATTTCTAACAGAAAGCCTTTCACACTTGTGATGGATCATCAAGCATGATAGGCCATATTTTGCAATCCAAATGCCAAGATGCCTACTTGCATTGAACATTGGGGTTTACGATTATAAGAATATAACTACGCAATCATGCACTATCCAGGGAGAGATCAAAACCCTGCCGACTACTTCTAATGAGTGCCTCTATAATGCCATTCCTTCCAAGACAGCTGAGTCCTACATAAATTTCATTATGACATCCAGCATACTAGCTGCCATTGCGTTGGAACAAATTGTCACAGCCACAAATCAAGATAGTGATATGTTAAACCAGAAATACATTATTGCACATCAACCTTTTGCCAGTGACTGTGAATACCAGAAGTTTAAACATGCCGGACCTGCCAGGACCTCCTCTCATTTCGGAAAGCTTTAAAGACCTGGCTTTACAGACAAGCATACCAATAACTCTCCATCTCACATCCATGACTATGTTACTGTTGATTTTAGCGCCAAGAAACCAACCGGTGATAGTGCGCTCAATAAATGCCTTATTAACATAACATAACATAACATAACATAACATAACATAACATAACATGTCAAAGATTAACTGTCTGTCACGCAGGGAGGTGTTATCCTGAGAGGTTCAAGAATTGGAGAGTCTATGACAACAAATAATTGAAAAGGCCCATGAAGAACATTGTGGAATGGTTTCCACAAAATGAGCTCTCTGAGACCCAGCCTGATTTCTTCATCTCGATGAGAGAGTTGAAAGAGAATTGATGGGCTGTCATCTATGCAATTGCCTTTTATCGAAAACCATTCAACACACCTTGAACTTTTGGAAAGAAGTGCTGTTGACTACTATGGTCCTCTTGATAATGGACATCACCTGATGGTACACTCTCTTTCCATTGATATATGGTTTCTCATCCACTGAAGAAAGAGTCATCCAGGGATTAAACGGCATCTTCACGACATTGGGTTTTCCTGCGCTCCTATAAACTTACAACAGCCAACCTTTCAACAGTTGAATTTCCCTAATTTTGAATCAAATTCCTGAAGGAAAGACTAGAGAGACTTTTAATAAAGTGAAGATCTGTTTTTATACAACGTTTCTAATATGCATGAATTTGTCCTAGTGAAGGCAGGGGATTGATTTCAAGAACAAGCAAAACACAGCGTCAACAGTATTTTAGGTTGAAGAATTTGTGACAATATCTTTAAAAAGGAGGTGTTTAAGATATACACTTTTGACATACAGAAATGTTTATCTGTGTATGTTTTTACATGTTTAGAATGTATGGTTTGTAATGGGTGACCAAATAATGTGGATGATCTGCTTTGGAAGTAAGTCCATTTATACTGTGATTTTATAGATATAGATATGATGCTTAATGCCTATTAGGATTCTTGATAGGCTTAGATATTTTAGTCAATGTTAATTTTGATGTAAACACTCTGGATATAACTACATTGATGTGGTTTTTTTTAATTCATATTTTCTTAATATACAGGAAACAGTTGTCATTGATGACCTAAGTAAAGAGGATACATTTAATGGTTCTTTCAGTGTATTCTTATTGATTTGAGATACTCGGGATACACAGTGGGAGCACAAAAGTGAAATTTGTTTTCGAATAGGTTTCACCTACCCTGTCCCAATATGACTAAAAAGGGTAACTTGTTTGACTTTAGAGTGGCTTTGTAGAATCTCTCCACAAGCCCATTTGCTTGGGGATGATAGGATGTGGAGAACTTATAAGTCACTTTGCACTTGTGCAACATGGACTTCTTGTATGCGGATATTAAGTCAGGTCCTCTGTCAGACGCTACCTCTTTGGGGAACACCACATGGTCAGAAACACCATCAGGGTCCTGCCCACCACAGGTGCAGTCATCAACCTTATTGAGATGGTCTTTGGGTATTAAGTGGCATGGTCCACGAAGACCAGGATTAACCTCTTGCTTAAAGCTGTCTTGGGGTCCAAGGGCCCCACAATTTGAATGCCTACCCTCTCAAAGGGAGTACCCATGACAGTTAATGGGGTCAGGCGAGCCTTGATCTTTTCTCCTGTCTTTCCATTGGCCTGGCAGGTAGGACAGGACCTACAGACTGCATCTGTGGCTGCCTTCATCTGGTGCCAGTAGAAGTGGGCATCAAACTTGGCAATGTTCTTGTCTTGCGCTAAGATGTTCTGCCAGGAGGATATCATGATCCGACCCCAGTAGTAAGGTCCAGTAACACTGGGGGACCACCAGCACATGAGCTGCTCCGGGTCCAACAACCTTAGGCGCAGTGTATATGAGGTAGTTCTCCAAATAGATAAGGTGATCTCCAGAGCTTTCACTTGCTGCCTGGGCCTCAGCCTGCTGCCTCAAATCCTCTAGAGTAGTGCACTCCTTCTGAGTCGTGTAGAATTTCTCCCTGGTGGGCCATCTCCTTATCCCCCATAAAATTAAAGTCACATTTTCTTCACTCCAAAGCTAACTAGGACCATATCCTCCCCAACCGCAACACTCGCCACCCCAGTTGTCAGCTCATCGGTGGGGTCTGTGCCCTCTTGCGATATTTGGTGTCTCCCTTGGAGTGGCCATATTTTCCCCTTGAAAATCTTTAGCTGAATTACTGAGATGCAATTCAGGCTCCCCTGGAGACCCTTGTCCTGCTCACCTTTTCGTTCACTGGCACACTGTTTAAATCTTGCACTCAACCAGATTTGGAACACCTTCCTGGAGACAGGCATCTTTCCTATGATTTGGAAACACACCTATTTACTCCTGCTCCTTAAGAAACCAGCAGCGGATCCTGAGGCTCTTCGTAATGTCAGACCTATTTCTCTGCTAAGATCCTGGAGAGGCTGGTGCATAAGCAGCTGGAAACTTGCATAAATACCTATGGCCTCCTCCATGCATCCCAGTTAGTCTTCAGAGCAGGCCACAGCACTGGGACAGCGCTACTGAAAGTCTCTGAACCCATTTGAGAGTTTATGGATCAAGGTGCCTCGGCTATGCTGTTGCTGCTGGACCTATCTGCAGCTTTTCACACTGTGGCAAACTCTATTCTACTCAGAAGACTTCACCAGGCAGGAGTGTGCGGAACAGCACTATCATGGCTTCAATTGTTTTTGCAGAACCAATCCCAGCTGGTGTTTTTTGTTCAGTTTTCTCTTCTGCAAAATCACTAAGGTGTGAGGTGCTGCAGGGATCGGCACTCAGCCCGCTGCTTTTTTATATCTACCTCGCTTCTTTGGCCGTGCTGATTGAAGCCTGGGGGGTGAAAGTGTTCTCCTATGTAAACGACACGCAAGTGGTGTTTGCCTTTAAAGACCATTCAGTTGAGGCGTTTCACAATTTTAAGACATGCCTAAAAGACATCTTAGGCTGGATGCATAAGGACTGCCTGAAATTAAACACTGAGAAAACAGAGGTCCTGTTCCTCAGCTATGCGCTCCCTCCTCCACCCAGTCTCTGGTGGCCATCAGAAGTGAATCCTCCTCCACCCCTCTCAGAGGCTGCCAGGAATCTACGAATTAGGCTGGACAAAGAGCTCTCCTTTTACACCCAGATACAACATATCTCGTCTAGCTGTTTTGGGAAGATGAGGGCTATTTGCAAATGTATACGTTTCCTGCCAGAAGTTCACTAGAAGACAGAAGTCCATGCGTTAGTCACATCCTCATTTTCAACTACCAAAACAGCCTCTATCTGGGGCTACTTACATATTTACTGGGTAGGCTCCAACATATCCAAAATGCCGCTGCAAGACTAATCAGGTGGTAACCTTTGCGCCACCATATTTTGCCACATTTGAGGCAACTTTATTGGCTTCCTAGAAGGATCAAATTTAAATCTCTGACCCTGGTATTTAGGACTACCAGAAACCTGGGACCGGGGTACCTCCAGAAAAGGCTGCAGTTTATCAGCCAAATTGGGCCCTGAGCTCTAACAATCAGCAGCTCTTGAAAGTCCCACGATATCGCAAAGAGAGACTGGATGGCAGATCTTTTATGGTGCAGTCTGCTAAACTTTGGAAACCCATTCCTCTCCATCTGCGTTTACTCGAATCAGAAACTGAATCCCAGAAAACCTTAAAGATCAGGCTTTTTAGGCGGTAACCGTTGACCTACTTGCCTCTTACATGAACTGTCCACTAGCGCCAGGACACCTCCTTCGAGGTGGGTGTGCGCTTTAGAAACTTTACATTCATTCATTCATATTAGTAATACTTGGTACATTGGGGACAAATCTCCCTGTCTGTTTATCAAAGCATCCCTTCTTCTTTGGTTCAAATTCGGATCGGTTACCACTGTGCCCTTGGGAATTCTTTTGGGGGGCTTTTGAAAGCTCCTTACTTTTAAGTTTTTCTCCCCCTCTTTCTTCTGGCAGGATGTCCAGCATTTTGGGAGCCCCCTAGATTTTGGATACTCTGGTGCTGACCCAGAGGACCTCTCCCTCAGCAAGCTTCTTGGGGTCAGTCAGCTTGCTGTCCACTTGGTGCTGGCACAGCTGTGGAAAACAAATATTGAGCATGTGCTCCCTGAGAATCAAGTTGTAAAGCCCATTGTAATTATTAACTTTGGTGCCATTTACCCAGACATTGTGGGGCATATTATCAAGCAGGGCGTTAAAATTATCGCCGTTTTAGTGGCAGTTTTCTGCTGCTAAAACGGCGATAATTTTTAACGCCCTACTTGATAATATGCCCCTAAGTATCTTGTTAGAGACGTCCAGGATATCCACCCAAGACTGGTTAGGGAGTTAGTGGATGTCCCTAAATCTCTGGCAATGAGTTTCAGAGGTCAGCCAAAATGTAGCTAGAAGAATGCCTTTCATGGAAGTGTACCTGCTTTGGTCCTCTACTTCTAGGGTGAAAAGAGTGTTCCTCCCCACTGGAGGCGTGCTTCCAGAGACCACCCCCTGGTGCTCATCTGGGGTCTTGTGTACTCTCAGGGTCACCTCATTAGGTCTCTGGGTCTGCTGACCTTCTTGTCTCCTTCAGACACTGACGGTATGCTGCCATCAATGCTGCTGAACTCTGCTTGTCCATCTTTAAGGTCCAGCTCTCTGAGGCAATATTTTCTCCTCCAGGGACATCTTCTCCTCAATTTTAAGCGTGGCCATCTGTAGTCTGAACTCCCTCTAAGCCTTCCTGCTCGCCAACTCCTCTGGGGATAGGCCATGTTAAGAGCCGCTACTTCCTGGTTTGGCTTGACAGTGCAATTAACTGCAAGACCAACGGCCTCATTTATGAAAGCCGTGCGCCACCGGTGCGTCACTTTTTCCCATGTTAAAAGTGACGCACCGTCGGCGCAAGTCCTTCATAAATAAGGCCCCAAGAGTTTAAAATATACATAAGGTGTGATGTGTGTAATGAGATGCGCCTCTGATAACCACTAGGTACATATAGAACATAAGTTGCACAGTTGCATGAGAGAAGTGCAAAATACCAGTTATGGCTAAAAAATGTGTTATTGTGGAACAGACTTAATGGAAAGAACAAAACTGGCTTGCAACTGTTGCAAATCGCTCATCAGGTGAATGAGGAGCATTGTTTTTATTCTCGTTTTTCAAAAGGAGTGTGCATACGATTTTTATGAGTTCAATATTGCAAGGATTCATGAATGGTACGTTAAAAATAAACACATTGCATGTGACCTATCTTCTTTTGAAAACATTTTAACAACGTTTTGTTATTTTGGATGTTGTTCTACTATTAACTTTTCTTTTCTTTTACTGCACCCTTTATGTCCCTTCCGAATCAATGGCTACTGTACAGCACCAGATTTTCTCATGAGAGCCGTCTTTTTCTCTTTAAATTGCACTGCACCGCACACACTGTGGCTTTCCACCGAGAAGGTGTGTCTGAAAAAAACGGTGGAAAATAAGAAATTTCGGTTTGGCTATGTTATTTTTAATAAAGGAAGCCCTGCCCTCGGCAACATGGAGTTGGTGGTGCGTTAAATTCGGGTTTCTGACTTCTTTTTTTATTATTACATGCAGTAGAAGTGTGAGTAAACTGTACTCTCTGCAGAGTTTCACCTTTATGAAGCAAGGCCCCGTAATGAACAATATTGCCTGGCATCTAAAGGGGATTGCCGAAGCTGACTAAATATTGCTGTTCACTGGGAAGCCCGGCTGATCCCAGGGGGATGCTAGACAAGGATTGCTGAAACTTATACAGAAAAGTCGACATAAATATATTTAATAAGTATTTGCTTTGCATGCAAATTGTTCTGATTATGGTGGTAGTTAATTTTCATTCAAGTAGGAAGAGCCAGACATTTTCTGAAATGTTGCTTTTCTTTAAAAGGATATATGAAGTTTCCTGAAAAAGGATTGAAGATACTTCCATTTTGCTAATTCCAAATAGCGAATTTTAAGGAATCGCTATTTGGAATTCGCAAAACGGTATGTATGTACAAAATCGCTTTTCAATAGCGATTCCTTACCATTAGGTATGAAGAGGCAATTTGCAATTAGCAATTTGCTAATCGCAAATTAGGAATTTTTATAAGGGTGCAGGGGTGTCTCAAGAACACCCTGCTGCACCCCTGAAAAAGACATTTGGGGGCATATGGCGCACATACATGCCCTAAGGGCATGTATGGGCGTCATATGGCACCTTTTGTTTTTTGGAAAAAAGCTTTTTGAAAAGAATTCGCAAATTACCACCAAGTAGAAGTTGGTGGTAATTTGCGAATCCTTAATGGCATTTTTTGAATATTTTTTGTTTGATACATTGCATTTAAGGAATCGCAAAATTTGCGATTCCTTAAGTGCAAGCGCAAAATAAGGAATAGCAAATTTTGCTATTCCTTATTTTGCATCAAACATGTTTGATACATACCTTTGTCAAATTAGCATTCGCAAAGGCCGAAATTCGCAGAATTTCGGCCTTTGCGAATGCTAATTAGCTTGATACATATGGCCCACAGTGAGGTAACTGAATAGCTTAATAGTCGTTTAATAGCTACTTTATCCATATTATATGTGATTATTTTGAGTAGACTAACGAACTAAGATAAGAAAGTCCTAAAATATTGAAAAACTGTTAAAGACCTATTGACATGAAAAAGCAACAATGCAATTCTTTCATCAACGAGTCTTGTCACATTTCTTCCAGTCTTAGGGCCTGATTTACACCTCAGTGGACGGCCTTTATGAGGCATTGCCTTTGCAACGCAAGCCTTTCCCACAAATATGCCTTTACAATACATACCTTTGCACCGCAAGGTAAGTATTTATAAGGTAAGCGTGTGTTTCTTTTGATATATAAATAATATTATATATATATATATATATATATATATTCACGCTCCAAGGTTGTCCACTCACATGGTGGACAACCTTGGAGCGTGAATATATATATATATATATATATATATATATATATATATATATATATATATATTACCTACTGGCGGTCGCCAGTAGGTATATATAGTTAGGATTTTTTCTCTATGGGATTTATGAAAATTCTATGTCTAATAACTTTGGCGTTTGTGGACGGAATTGGCTGAAATTTTCAGGAAAATGGAACATTTTGTTTCTGGGCAGGCCCTGAAAATTTGGGGGGGGTTCGTCAAGGGGGGGCCGAGAAAAAAGGGGGGTCCCAAAACGCGTTTTTCCCATGTTAATTTCCATAGGGCGGTTGGCCTCACTTTTAGCCCGAACGGCTGAATGGATTTGCACGAAACTTGGCAAAATTGTAGGGACTGTTAGCCCGATGTGCCTTTGCTAGGTCTCAATATATGTGCTCCAGTGGATTTTGAGAAATTAACGTTCAAAAAAAGATATATATCTGTAAGCGCGCTCCGGGCAGCGCCCCGGTTCGCGTACTTGACGCGTAACGGAACTTCGCGAAGCGAAGCTGATTGGCTCTTCGGTGTCTGTCAACATTCTAAACAGTCCGGAGCGGCCGCCATCTTGTCTCTCGGTAGGATCGAGAGACAAGAGGAGGTCAAAACAAAGGTGAAAATGACCATAAGGGGGCATAGTAGATCCTCCCTGACCCCCTAGGTTTGATGTGGAGGCTTTAAAAGGGCCCCGCGGGGGCAACAAAAAAAAAATTGTTTTTTTTGCGTGGATAGCGCCCGGTTCGCGAACCGGGA
Organism: Lissotriton helveticus; assembly: GCF_964261635.1. Classification (NCBI taxonomy): domain Eukaryota; kingdom Metazoa; phylum Chordata; class Amphibia; order Caudata; family Salamandridae; genus Lissotriton; species Lissotriton helveticus. The sequence goes on along the minus strand of NC_136057.1, from coordinate 756,474,766 downwards.
AGCGGCCCGGGGAGCGTACTATGAGGAAAAAAGAATGATAGACTTTTCAAATACTGTATGTTAATTGATTGTTGGTTTTGTTGATTATTTTTTTTTTTTTTTTTTTAAGCAATTATTTATTGTGTTTCAAAATTTAATAAAATGTCTAACATTTCACTGTCTGAAATGTCGTTATTTTCATTGAACATAGCTTGTAATGTTTGAGTGTGTAAAATGTCCTCATTTTCAAGGAGGACATCTACTGCTTGCACACATTGCAGTAGTTCTTGGTCCCAAGTTTCATCCATAAATTCTATATAATTTGGATCAATTATTTCTTGGTTGGTCTCTTGCAGGACAATTTCAAATGAAACTTTGTGTTCGCCTTCCATTTTGTATGAAATTTGGATAAAAAATATATTAGTAGAGATAGGGCACTGTTGGGATTAATTTTAGATAGGCAGTTTTTAACAGTGAATTTATCTTTGGGCAGTGTATAGTATCAGAGTGGAAGTAGGAATATAAAAAAGTGTATGTGATTTAACGTAAGTAAATTCATAATTATACAAGAGAAACCTAAATCCATCCATAACTATAACAGAGAAGTCTATCTAAATCTATAACTACTACAGAGGGATAGTATATAACTATCAGAAAAAGTTTACCATATTAACTTATAGTGCACAATATACTTCAGTTTTTAAAATAACAACTTACCTTTACAAAGAAGTTGAAGTGATTAGTGAAAATCCAATTGAAATGTACACCAGGAAGTAGTAGTCAAAATGGCTGTGTTTCCTTCTCTTCCTTTATATATATTCAGGTACATAACCAATCAAATGTCAGGTAAAAAAAAAATAGAAAATGAAAGTAACATTTTAATTGGTTGTGAATTCCAACACTTCAGATGTGTTTTGTGAAGTAATTTACCTCAGGGTATTTAGAGAGGTCTACAGGCTAAATGGCTAAATGGAATTTCAACCAAATTTGTGAAAATGGTAGGGATTGGTATGTAGTATGAGCAAATCTATATTTGGTGAAAGTGTCTCAAGGGTTTCTTCTGTAAATTACTTTCCCACCTTTTTTAATGGAGCGCTTCCCGGGGAGCGCCCCGGTACGCGAACTGGCGAGCGCCCCGGTACGCGAACCTTAAGCGTTACGGGAGTCCACCATTTTGTGTTTCGGTCGAATTAAGATACAAGATGGAGGGCAAATAATGTTCAGAATGGGTAGAAGGGGACACGGTAGACGTATTTTGACACCCTAGGTTTTCTGAGGATGGCTGAGGAGGCCCATATGTGCGAAAAAAAACCATTTTTTAAAAAAAATTCGCGCGGTTAGCTTCCGGTTCGCGTACCGGGTAGCGCTCCGGGGAGCGTACTTTGTTGAAAATTTGTGAAAAAAGTTAGAGTAAAATAATAATTGTGAGTGATCAGATGTAGGGTAGCTCTGAGAAGAGCTTTTGGGTTTATGGTACATTTAGGTACTTATAAGTAGGTACCAATGCACATTTTTAAATTCAGAATGAAAACTCTGTTCCCTTCATCTGAGAAGTGAACTCCATCTCCTCTGTAGATATCTTGCATGTAGTAACGCAAGTTATTGTTGTACACGGAGCCCATTCCATGGTCTCTCATGTAAGCTGAAACAGATTTGTTTACATGCTTCCTCGACTTCTCAATTTGTGGACAAAATTGGTTCGACCACCTCCATTTCTGTCTTTGGCATATATTTGAATATACCAAGGCAATTTGAGGAAAAAGTGCCATTAATTGCTCAAAGGTGTCCTTTAAAAGCATTTCCAGACCTACTCCAGTCAAAGTGCCCAAATCATTACCTCCACAGTGCACAATTAACAGGTTAGGTTTTGGCAAATGCATACAGGTTTTCACCAATGGTATCAATTGGTGACATTTTAATCCTCTGTGGCCAAACCACTTAATTTCCACATCTTGTAAATTGAGGTTAGGTAAATTTCTGTTCTCAGCATACTTCTGAGCCCAATAGATGTAACTATGTCCAACAATCCAGACAGAAAACATGGTGAGAGAAGGTTCTGCTGCAGTCAGATGAAGTGTGGTAATGAAATGGCAGTTGAAAAAATAAGAGTTTAAAATTAAAAAAACTGTGGAGTTTCTGTGTTAATGAAGCAGTAACAGTGATTGGTGGATTTTGATTGCTGAAAACAGAAAGTTAGGGTGCATGGATGAGTTCTTTGAAAGATGTAATTTGAATGGTCAAAAAAAATCATTTAATGAAAGATTGCACTGGATACGCAGGTGCACTGAGAGTTCAGAGTTCAATTGAAACATTGTTGTGTGAACTTGCAAACACCAGAGGTCTTCCAGGAGGTGGTTGCTATGCAAAAAAGGCAGAGAGGGCAGAGGGGGGAAGGGTTTTGATTTGAAAAAAGTGAGGGAAGAGTTTTGATTGGGTGACATGAGAGATATGTGTGAAGAATTACAGCATTTCTGTGCTTTCTATAGCTGCAGCCTCTGGAGTGCATACCCTTTGTTCTGCTGAAGACAAATTGGTGTATTTCTGAGACTGTTTTGAAACTCATAAAGTATTTGCTAAGGTGAGAAAAGATTTATTTAATTTAGATAGAGAATAGTATGCTTTAAGGAGAAAATTATGAAGAAAGTTGTGTTTTTAAAATGTTGCTTTGTCTCAAGTGTTTTACAAATAGATTTTGTTTCTTTGAGAAATTGTAATTGGAGATAATGTGAAGTATTAGTACTGACAGGGTGTTTTTGTACATAGGAGCTGTGCAGTGTTTTCAAATTATGACTTGAAAATCGTTTTTGAGGAAAAGGAATGCTTTTAAAATTTATGACAAGGAAATAATGGTGTCTGCTTCTTTATAAGGCATTTGAGTGTCTCTGATGTTATTTTTCCCATTTTAATTTAAGACCTTTCTCCGTGGGGCAAGTTCCTTGTAAATATGCTCCCACCTGTGCTTGGCAAATTTAGATTTTGATTCTTTGAGTTACATAGCCATGTTAAAAGTGACCCAAAAATGGTGGAAGGGCAATCAAAAAACGCTTTCATGTGTCTTAAAAACATTTTAAGTCATTTTCCCATGAATGTAGGTATACAATTGATTTATATGTTGTGTTTAAAAACGTTTTTTGAAATCAATTACATTTCTGGATATGTACTACTAGAGCTTCATAGGTTGTTTGGGGCATATTTATAAGGCATTTGAGTGTCTCTGATGTTATTTTTCCCATTTTAAATTAAAAGACCTTTCTCCGTGGGGAAAGTTCCTTGTAAATATGCTCCCACCTGTGCTTGGCAAATTTAGATTTTGATTCTTTGAGTTACATAGCCATGTTAAAAGTGACCCAAAAATGGTGCAAGGGCAATCAAAAAACGCTTTCATGTGTCTTAAGGACATTTTAAGTCATTTCCCCATGAATGTAGGTATACAATTGATTTATATGTTGTGTTTAAAAACGTTTTTTGAAATCAATTACATTTCTGGATATGTACTGCTAGAGCTTCATAGGTTGTTTGGGGCATATTTATAAGGCATTTGAGTGTCTCTGATGTTATTTTTCCCATTTTAATTTAAGACCTTTCCCCGTGGTGCAAATTCCTTGTAAATATGCTCGCACCTGTGCTTGGCAAATTTAGATTTTGATTCTTTGAGTTACATAGTCATGTTAAAAATGACCCAAAAATGGTGCAAAGGCTTTAAAAACCACTTTCATCACTTGGTTTCCTAAGTTTACGAATGACATTGTGCAGATGAAGTTTAGCTCTGTCCACGGACACAAAAGAGGTCTGGCCTTTGTTCAAGAGTGAAGTGGACATGACTTACTTCATTGGTAGGCTTTCACATGTATTATCTCCTCTGTATTCTTCAACAAGCGTAAATTTGATCTGCAACCCTGAGTAGGCCTCACCTTAAACAAACCTTTGGAGAGGCCACACCTTATCGTCATCCTGAATTAATCATTTAAAATATTAGGGACAGATTTATGATAGGTGTATGCCTCTTTTGCGCCACTGTGCGTCACTTTTGTGATGCAGTGGCGGCGCAAAAGATTTGCTATGAGGCGACAAAATTACAAATTGATGCATCTAGGCAGATGTGTCATGCTGTAAAAAACCCGTGCCATATGAAACCGATGCAGCAGTGATGCAAAAGATGCACCATGTTGCAAGACAGGCCTCACTTCATCTCCAACAAGATAAGAAGCTGAGTCTTCTGTAAATGTCAAAATTGTTGTATACAATGCTCAATTTCTGTGTACTCTTTGATATGCTAGACTCCATCTGCACTATGAGGTACCTAAGCAAAGGAAACACAGGTGATGTGATTGTGAAATGAGGAAAAGAAACTCCACATTTTTCAATTACATCACCTGTGTTTCCTAAGTTTACGAATGACATTGTGCAGATGAAGTTTAGCTCTGTCCACGGACACAAAAGAGGTCTGGCCTTTGTTCAAGAGTGATGTGGACATGACTTACTTCATTGGTAGGCTTTCACATGTATTATCTCCTCTGTATTCTTCAACAAGCGTAAATTTGATCTGCAACCCTGAGTAGGCCTCACCTTAAACAAACCTCTGGAGAGGCCACACCTTATCGTCATCCTGAATTAATCATTTAAAATGTTAGGGACAGATTTATGATAGGTGTATGCCTCTTTTGCGCCACTGTGCGTCACTTTTGTGACGCAGTGGCGGTGCAAAAGATTTGCTATGTGGCGACATATTTAAAAATTGATGCATCTAGGCACATGTGTCATGCTGTAAAGTCCCGTGCCACATGAAACCGATGCAGCAGTGATGGAAAAGATGCACCATGTTGCAAGACAGGTCTCATTTCATCTCCAACAAGATAAGAAGCTGAGTCTTCTGTAAATGTCAAAATTGTTGTATACACTGCTCAACTTCTGTGTACTCTTTCATATGCTAGAGTCCATCTGCACTATGAGATACCTAAGCAAAGGAAACACAGGTGATGTGATTGTGAAATGAGGAAAAGAAACTCCACATTTTTCAATTACGTCACCTGTGTTTGCTAAGTTTACGAATGAGATTGTGCAGATGAGGTTTAGGTCTGTCCACGGACACAGAAGAGGTCTGGCCTTTGTTCAAGAGTGAAGTGGACATGACTTACTTCATTGGAAGGTCTTCACATGTATTATCTCCTCTATAGTCTTCAACAAGCGTAAATGTATTCTGCAACCCTGAGTAGGCCTCACCTTAAACAAACCTCTGGATAAGCCACACCTTATCGTTATCCTGAATCAATCATTTAACATGTTAGGGACAGATTTATGATAGGTGTGTGCCTCTTTTGCGCCGCTGTGCGTCACTTTTGTGACGCAGCGGTAGTGCAAAAGATTTGCTATGTGGCGACATATTTAAAAATTGATGCATCTAGGCAGATGTGTCATGCTGTAAAATCCCGTGCCACATGAAACCGATGCAGCAGTGATGGAAAAGATGCACCATGTTGCAAGACAGGCCTCATTTCATCTCCAACAAGATAAGAAGCTGAATCTTCTGTAAATGTCAAAATTGTTGTATACACTGCTCAACTTCTGTGTACTCTTTCATATGCTACAGTCCATCTGCACTATGAGGTACCTAAGCAAAGGAAACACAGGTGATGTGATTGTGAAATGAGGAAAAGAAACTCTACATTTTTTAATTACATCACCAGTGTTTCCTAAGTTTACGAATGACATTGTGCAGATGAAGTTTAGCTCTGTCCACGGACACAAAAGAGGTCTGGCCTTTGTTCAAGAGTGAAGTGGACATGACTTACTTCATTGGTAGGCTTTCACATGTATTATCTCCTTTGTATTCTTCAACAAGCGTAAATTTGATCTGCAACTCTGAGTAGGCCTCACCTTAAACAAACCTCTGGAGAGGCCACACCTTATCGTCATCCTGAATTAATCATTTAAAATGTTAGGGACAGATTTATGATAGGTGTATGCCTCTTTTGCGCCCCTGTGCGTCACTTTTGTGACGCATTGGCGGTGCAAAAGATTTGCTATGTGGCGACATATTTAAAAATTGATGCATCTAGGCACATGTGTCATGCTGTAAAGTCCCGTGCCACATGAAACCGATGCAGCAGTGATGGAAAAGATGCACCATGTTGCAAGACAGGTCTCATTTAATCTCCAACAAGATAAGAAGCTGAGTCTTCTGTAAATGTCAAAATTGTTGTATACACTGCTCAACTTCTGTGTACTCTTTCATATGCTAGAGTCCATCTGCACTATGAGATACCTAAGCAAAGGAAACACAGGTGATGTGATTGTGAAATGAGGAAAAGAAACTCCACATTTTTCAATTACATCACCTGTGTTTGCTAAGTTTACGAATGAGATTGTGCAGATGAGGTTTAGGTCTGTCCACGGACACAGAAGAGGTCTGGCCTTTGTTCAAGAGTGAAGTGGACATGACTTACTTCATTGGTAGGTCTTCACATGTATTATCTCCTCTATAGTCTTCAACAAGCGTAAATTTAATCTGCAACCCTGAGTAGGCCTCACCTTAAACAAACCTCTGAATAGGCCACACCTTATCGTTATCCTGAATCAATCATTTAACATGTTAGGGACAGATTTATGATAGGTGTGTGCCTCTTTTGCGCCGCTGTGCGTCACTTTTGTGACGCAGCGGTGGTGCAAAAGATTTGCTATGTGGCGACATATTTAAAAATTGATGCATCTAGGCAGATGTGTCATGCTGTAAAGTCACGTGCCACATGAAACCGATGCAGCAGTGATGGAAAAGATGCACCATGTTGCAAGACAGGCCTCATTTCATCTCCAACAAGATAAGAAGCTGAATCTTCTGTAAATGTCAAAATTGTTGTATACACTGCTCAACTTCTGTGTACTCTTTCATATGCTACAGTCCATCTGCACTATGAGGTACCTAAGCAAAGGAAACACAGGTGATGTGATTGTGAAATGAGTAAAAGAAACTCCACATTTTTCAATTACATCACCAGTGTTTCCTAAGTTTACGAATGACATTGTGCAGATGAAGTTTAGCTCTGTCCACGGACACAAAAGAGGTCTGGCCTTTGTTCAAGAGTGAAGTGGACATGACTTACTTCATTGGTAGGCTTTCACATGTATTATCTCCTCTGTATTCTTCAACAAGCGTAAATTTGATCTGCAACCCTGAGTAGGCCTCACCTTAAACAAACCTCTGGAGAGGCCACAACTTATCGTCATCCTTAATTAATCATTTAAAATGTTAGGGACAGATTTATGATAGGTGTATGCCTCTTTTGCGCCACTGTGCGTCACTTTTGTGACGCAGTGGCGGTGCAAAAGATTTGCTATGTGGCGACATATTTAAAAATTGATGCATCTAGGCAGATGTGTCATGCTGTAAAGTCCCGTGCCACATGAAACCGATGCAGCAGTGATGGAAAAGATGCACCATGTTGCAAGACAGGTCTCATTTCATCTCCAACAAGATAAGAAGCTGAGTCTTCTGTAAATGTCAAAATTGTTGTATACACTGCTCAACTTCTGTGTACTCTTTCATATGCTAGAGTCCATCTGCACTATGAGATACCTAAGCAAAGGAAACACAGGTGATGTGATTGTGAAATGAGGAAAAGAAACTCCACATTTTTCAATTACGTCACCTGTGTTTGCTAAGTTTACGAATGAGATTGTGCAGATGAGGTTTAGGTCTGTCCACGGACACAGAAGAGGTCTGGCCTTTGTTCAAGAGTGAAGTGGACATGACTTACTTCATTGGAAGGTCTTCACATGTATTATCTCCTCTATAGTCTTCAACAAGCGTAAATGTATTCTGCAACCCTGAGTAGGCCTCACCTTAAACAAACCTCTGGATAAGCCACACCTTATCGTTATCCTGAATCAATCATTTAACATGTTAGGGACAGATTTATGATAGGTGTGTGCCTCTTTTGCGCCGCTGTGCGTCACTTTTGTGACGCAGCGGTGGTGCAAAAGATTTGCTATGTGGCGACATATTTAAAAATTGATGCATCTAGGCAGATGTGTCATGCTGTAAAATCCCGTGCCACATGAAACCGATGCAGCAGTGATGGAAAAGATGCACCATGTTGCAAGACAGGCCTCATTTCATCTCCAACAAGATAAGAAGCTGAATCTTCTGTAAATGTCAAAATTGTTGTATACACTGCTCAACTTCTGTGTACTCTTTCATATGCTACAGTCCATCTGCACTATGAGGTACCTAAGCAAAGGAAACACAGGTGATGTGATTGTGAAATGAGGAAAAGAAACTCTACATTTTTTAATTACATCACCAGTGTTTCCTAAGTTTACGAATGACATTGTGCAGATGAAGTTTAGCTCTGTCCACGGATACAAAAGAGGTCTGGCCTTTGTTCAAGAGTGAAGTGGACATGACTTACTTCATTGGTAGGCTTTCACTTGTATTATCTCCTTTGTATTCTTCAACAAGCGTAAATTTGATCTGCAACTCTGAGTAGGCCTCACCTTAAACAAACCTCTGGAGAGGCCACACCTTATCGTCATCCTGAATTAATCATTTAAAATGTTAGGGACAGATTTATGATAGGTGTATGCCTCTTTTGCGCCCCTGTGCGTCACTTTTGTGACGCATTGGCGGTGCAAAAGATTTGCTATGTGGCGACATATTTAAAAATTGATGCATCTAGGCACATGTGTCATGCTGTAAAGTCCCGTGCCACATGAAACCGATGCAGCAGTGATGGAAAAGATGCACTATGTTGCAAGACAGGTCTCATTTAATCTCCAACAAGATAAGAAGCTGAGTCTTCTGTAAATGTCAAAATTGTTGTATACACTGCTCAACTTCTGTGTACTCTTTCATATGCTAGAGTCCATCTGCACTATGAGATACCTAAGCAAAGGAAACACAGGTGATGTGATTGTGAAATGAGGAAAAGAAACTCCACATTTTTCAATTACATCACCTGTGTTTGCTAAGTTTACGAATGAGATTGTGCAGATGAGGTTTAGGTCTGTCCACGGACACAGAAGAGGTCTGGCCTTTGTTCAAGAGTGAAGTGGACATGACTTACTTCATTGGTAGGTCTTCACATGTATTATCTCCTCTATAGTCTTCAACAAGCGTAAATTTAATCTGCAACCCTGAGTAGGCCTCACCTTAAACAAACCTCTGGATAGGCCACACCTTATCGTTATCCTGAATCAATCATTTAACATGTTAGGGACAGATTTATGATAGGTGTGTGCCTCTTTTGCGCCGCTGTGCGTCACTTTTGTGACGCAGCGGTGGTGCAAAAGATTTGCTATGTGGCGACATATTTAAAAATTGATGCATCTAGGCAGATGTGTCATGCTGTAAAGTCACGTGCCACATGAAACCGATGCAGCAGTGATGGAAAGGATGCACCATGTTGCAAGACAGGCCTCATTTCATCTCCAACAAGATAAGAAGCTGAATCTTCTGTAAATGTCAAAATTGTTGTATACACTGCTCAACTTCTGTGTACTCTTTCATATGCTACAGTCCATCTGCACTATGAGGTACCTAAGCAAAGGAAACACAGGTGATGTGATTGTGAAATGAGGAAAAGAAACTCCACATTTTTCAATTACATCACCAGTGTTTCCTAAGTTTACGAATGACATTGTGCAGATGAAGTTTAGCTCTGTCCACGGACACAAAAGAGGTCTGGCCTTTGTTCAAGAGTGAAGTGGACATGACTTACTTCATTGGTAGGCTTTCACATGTATTATCTCCTCTGTATTCTTCAACAAGCGTAAATTTGATCTGCAACCCTGAGTAGGCCTCACCTTAAACAAACCTCTGGAGAGGCCACAACTTATCGTCATCCTTAATTAATCATTTAAAATGTTAGGGACAGATTTATGATAGGTGTATGCCTCTTTTGCGCCACTGTGCGTCACTTTTGTGACGCAGTGGCGGTGCAAAAGATTTGCTATGTGGCGACATATTTAAAAATTGATGCATCTAGGCAGATGTGTCATGCTGTAAAGTCCCGTGCCACATGAAACCGATGCAGCAGTGATGGAAAAGATGCACCATGTTGCAAGACAGGTCTCATTTCATCTCCAACAAGATAAGAAGCTGAGTCTTCTGTAAATGTCAAAATTGTTGTATACACTGCTCAACTTCTGTGTACTCTTTCATATGCTAGAGTCCATCTGCACTATGAGATACCTAAGCAAAGGAAACACAGGTGATGTGATTGTGAAATGAGGAAAAGAAACTCCACATTTTTCAATTACATCACCTGTGTTTGCTAAGTTTACGAATGAGATTGTGCAGATGAAGTTTAGGTCTGTCCACGGACACAGAAGAGGTCTGGCCTTTGTTCAAGAGTGAAGTGGACATGACTTACTTCATTGGTAGGTCTTCACATGTATTATCTCCTCTATAGTCTTCAACAAGCGTAAATTTAATCTGCAACCCTGAGTAGGCCTCACCTTAAACAAACCTCTGGATAGGCCACACCTTATCGTTATCCTGAATCAATCATTTAACATGTTAGGGACAGATTTATGATAGGTGTGTGCCTCTTTTGCGCCGCTGTGCGTCACTTTTGTGACGCAGCGGTGGTGCAAAAGATTTGCTATGTGGCGACATATTCAAAAATTGATGCATCTAGGCAGATGTGTCATGCTGTAAAGTCCTGTGCCACATGAAACCTGCGTCAGTTTTCATATAGGTGTTTTGTTGCAAGGTATGCATTAATTTGCAAGAAAGCCCTGTAAAACTAACACAGTGAAATTTAGAAGATTTCACTGAGTCAGCTTTATAGCACTGCTGAATCAAATCCTTACGCCTGTTTGAAACAGGCATAAGAAGTGATGCACCATGCAATGTGAGGGTTCCTCCTGTGCATTGCAGTAGACATGTCGCGCTTATGACGTGATTCCTGCAATGTGCTGCTTTTGCGGCACAGATGTGTGACGCATCTGTGCTGTTTTTGCTCAATGGTGCTCCACATTGTAAATTCGGCACACTATGGCTGGCAGAGCAGCGGTGCACATTAACTGGTGCATCCGTGGGGATGCGCCACTTAGCATAAATCTGCCCCTGTACATTTAAGTATGAGCAGGGGACACAGAGTCGGTGAGGCTTATCCAAGGTTAAGAAGAGATGAGTCCTGTTCACTGAAAACTTGGACATAGGCCTCACCTCCTCAGCATCGCAGGACATGGCTAAATAATAGCTGCAAAATGTTACTCTTGTTAAACAATTTTACTATTATAATCTCTGAGATTTGTCTCTTACTCTGCAACATGTCATTGTTGTTATCTTTCTTTAAAGATAACGACAACATCAACATGAGCGACAATCAGCAATCAGTTGATCTCGACCTCATCATTGAACTCGTAATTGAAACATCAGTGGAAGTAGATCCCTTGGATGATTTAAATCCTGAGGATGAAGAAGAACATGATGAGGATGCAGATTTGTCAGAATTGTATGACATAGGGTGGGAAGCTGACCTGCTTGAGCCTATGTAACTATAAACATTTATTTTTAAAATTTACAATAAATGAAAAGTAAAAATGTAAACTGTTTAATTTTAAATTAAACACACCTTCAAAAACAGGTTATGTGTAGTGTCTTCAATAAAATATTAAAATATGCTCATAAAATTAGATCAGATTCACATATAAAACAGGACAGGTAAATGAAGAAGAATTCCATTTCTTTTCTGCTATTTGTGTATTCTAAATTTGCCAACGCACTAAAAAATATTCTATGTAAAAATGTCAAGTAGTGTGTTAAGTTTTTGACGACTGTTATTGATTTACTGTTTGGTAATAGTGGTTAATAACATTTTTTATTATATTTTACCACAGATTCAACTGCAGACCATTTCAAAATTTGAAAATGCCAACTAAGGCTCGAATTAGAAAGGCTACAAAACGTCAAAGACAGCAGGTGTATCAAATACTGCAGCAGTCCTCTACAAAAAAAAGTTGTCAAGTCACCAAGAAAGCACCGGGTAAGACCACGAAATCATTCATAAGTAATATTTGTAGTAAAAAAAGTATTACTACAGAAAATGTTTCAGTCCAGAAAAAGAGAAGCAATTTAAACGGAAAGGAAAGGCCAATGAAAAATGTTACTGCTAGAGCAAGAGATAACTCTGTGCATGATAGTAGAAGGAAACAACAGTTTAGGGACATTCGTAAACGAATGTTCCGCAACAGGATAATTGGCAATTTATTAAAAAATATTAAGAAAGGTCAACAGAAAGTGGTTTTTTATAAGAGAAAAAAAAAGTTGAGAAAGTTATTGATCAGGCATTTGAAATTAAACGTAAGTTATTTATTTTGATAATCAATAGAATTAGGAAGCTAAACAAGGCAATTTATGATTTCAAAAGAAATAGTAGATGGAAGAGAATAGTTAATCGTAGTAATTTTTGTGAAGTTTTTTCCGGAGAATAGTTCAAGTTGTGAGGCATTTTTCAATGAGGAGAGTTATTTCCAGGATAATGATTTGGTGCATGCAGTTGACACCAGCGGTCGAGCTTATGAGGTGAAAGATGGTTGTCCAGTTGAAAAAGAAAAACTTGTGACAACAGAGACAGAAGAGGTGTTAGGTAATGAGGTTTTAGGAAGACGTCCTAAGGGTCCTGTGTACACCTGGAAGTGTAGTAGTATTTGCAGTGTGCGACAGGATTCCATCAATTTGCTTTGTGATTTTGTACGGACATTTAATAAGAAAAGTTTGAAGCAGAAAATGAAGTTGTTGCAAGAATTAGATCCTTGCAGAGTGAGAGAAGTGACAGGTTTGCATGGTCATTCACTGGCTTGTCTTTCCAGGAGAGTATGCCAGAGTGTTTTTCATCATTTCAGGATGCTAGCAGTGCATCATAATAAAGTGAGGAAATTAGTTAGAATGTTGTATTATGCTAAGAGTCCAGCAATTATGCTTAAACAATTATGCGCTGCTCTTTTGCATGGTTCAGAAGTAGATGTGAAGAATATTTGTGCAGAAATTGAGTTTTGTTACTTTGGAAGTAAAGAGGAGAATGTTGAAATTGACCAAGAAGAAGAGGGTAATGTGGAAGATAGTGTACAGGTTTCCAGTACAGATAATTTTCAGAGGGAAATTGCGACGTTTCAGGTGAAATCAAGTGAGAGGCCTAATTTCACTTGCGTGTGTTGTCGACGCACTTATTATAAGAATCAGACTAAGTTAGTGGATTTATATGCAAAAAGTGAAAGGGGAAATAATAGTGAATGGAAGGATTTCACAACATACTTGATGGTAGAAAATTGTTTTGATTTGGGATCGGATCAACGTGTGTGTACTTATTGTTGTAACAAATTAAATCAAAACCAGATGCCTGCTAGAGCGGTTCAGAATAATCTGGAATTGGTTGAGATTCCTTCTGAATTGAAGGATTTAAATACTTATGAATCTATTTTGATTCAAAGTATCCATCCCTATCAGGCTATTGTAAGAATGGAGCCAAAGACAGGGAAATTGCCTCCATCAGATTTACAGAGAGGATTAAAGGGAAGAGTTGTTTATTTGCCTCTAGATTTGAAGAAAAACATTAACACAATTGGAGTAGAAAAAGTGGAAGAGGAACCTCTGGTTATCTTAGTTAATGGGGTTCCGACAAAGAATTAGAAAATATGGCAAGATTTAGTGGATGTTAGGAAAGTCAAAAAGGCAACATTGTATTTGAAAAAAAATAATAAGTACTATAAGAATGTATATGTTGCAGAAGAGGAAGTAAGTGAGGAAGAGGATAGCGATTTGTGTGCTGGTCAAATTGAGAAAGTAGAACCCTCTAAAAGTGAAGAAATATATGAACATTATAGTGTTCATCCTTTGCATTCCAAGGAAGTCATGGGGAATGCTATTGAGTTGTTTCAAATGAAACAAGCCAAAGGGAGTCCCATTAGTGTTTGGGAGGAAAGTTTGGAAGCTCGGTGTTTCCCACAGCTTTTTCCAACAGGTCAGGGAGGACGATATGATGAGCGACCTCATCAAATTCCTGCTTCTGAATACCGGACTTTGCGATTGTATGCAGGAGATGCTAGGTTTCGACAATGTATTCCCTATTTGTTTCATCTCCTGTTTGAAAGCGATCTGTCTGGACTGTCATATGCAGTGAACCACATCTTGAAAAGTGGTATACACATGCAAAACATCTCGGCAAGTGACTTTATGGATAAAGTCAATGTCCAAGACAGTATTTTGGATTGTCGCCTGATTAATCTCATGGCGTGTCAGCGTGGTACTAATGAGTACTGGTACCGTCGTCATGGTGATTTAAAATGTATGCTGAGGAACTTAGGAACTCCCACATGGTTCCTCACTCTGAGCTGTGCCGAGTATGGCTGGGAAGACTTACTTGAATTTCTACGAGAGGCAAATGGAAACATTGAAAACATCGAATTCAAGACACCCGGAGAACTGTGCTCTTTGGATCCAGTCAATGTATGCAGGTACTTCAATCATAGATTTGAAGCTATGATGTCTTTCATCATGAATAAGAAGAATCCACCTCTTGGAGAGGTGTTGGATTTCTTCTGGAGAAAGGAGTACCAAGCAAGAGGTGCTCCTCATATACATATGCTGCTGTGGATCAAGGATGCACCTAAATTTGGAACAGATCCAGAAGACTCAGTGATGAGTTTCATACAACAGTATTCTACGTGTGCTGTTCCAAACGCAAAGGAGAAGAAAAGCCTAAGAGAAAAAGTTCTACGTTTCCAAAGCCATCGTTGTGGAAAGTACTGTCGTCGTAAATTCCGAAACAAGGACAAGTTCTACACCAAATGTCGTTTCGGCTTTCCACGACCGGTGATTTCTAAAGGAAGAGTAAACAGTTTGATGTCTTCGCTGCGACATAATGTGATGAAGAAATCACCTAAAAACACATACAATTTGAAGAGGAACGAAGAGTCCAAGTACATCAACGACTACAACCCAGTGATTTTGTCCATGTGGAATGCTAACATGGATATACAGTTTGTGGCTGATAACTGTATGGCTGTGGCTCGGTATGTGACATCTTACATCACCAAAAAAGAAAAGACAGAATTGAAGGATATGTGGGAGGACATTTCCCATGAAAAGAGCCTCAGTAAGAAGTTGTACAGTTTCAGTCTGAAGATGTTGTCGCATCGAGAAATCGGAGCTTACGAATGTTCTGACCGGTTGTCTTCAGCAAGTCTCTATGCCAAATCTAGGAGTATCGTTTGGGCGAGTCTTGGTCTTGCTGCAACGCGTAATCGAGTTCTGAAACCTGTGCGGGAAATTGAGTATTTGGCGGAAAAGGAGCCAAACAGTACCGACATTTTGAAGACCAACATGTTGGATACATATTATCCAAATCGAAGCAGTCACCTCGAGAATGTTTGTTTGTATGAGGTTCTACAAAATTACATATTCAAGAGGAACATCAAAGAAGATACTGAGAAAGGAGTGTATGCTGTAATTGGAAGTGAGGGATGTCTGGTCAAGCAAAGAAAATGCCACTTGGTAAACCATCGAAAATTGAGTGGCGAATCTCCTGAAAAAAAGGAGTTTTTCTATTTAGCACTTTTGCAACTTTTCAAGCCTTGGTGTGCAGAAGAGGAACTGCTTGGAGATTTCCTCTGTTACGAAGAGTCTTTCACTGCCGCCAAGGAGACCATAGAATGTCCTGCTTTTCCCAAATATGTAGAAATGTTGAATGCGGAAATCGAGCAGGAAGCAACGATTGCAGCCGAGATTGCCAGAGACAGTTCTCAGGACAGTCAGAGTTCTGTTTCATTGAGTCAGGATCCACTAGGAGGACTTGTTATCGAAAATGAAGCTGCCACTGCCATGAATGAAGTGGAAAGAGCCATGGCACATGCTCAGGAGGATGTGGTTAACTTAGAAGACTTGGAAAGACAACTCAACGTTGAGCAGAGGAAAATATATGACGAAGTTACCAAGCAAATTGATCATGGATTAAGTCATGAGAAGAAAGAGTGCTCATGTACGTCGTTGAAGCCTGTCCGATTGTACGTGAGTGGAGAAGCGGGAACTGGAAAAAGTTTTCTGATTAAAGCAATTGCATCTTATCTGCAGAAAAGGACTGAATCACCGCTGTCTTGTGTTGTTACCGCTCCAACTGGGCTGGCAGCACATAACATTAAAGGGATTACTTTACATCGTTTACTGATGCTGCCGGTGGAGCATGACAACAAATTACAATATCACAAGCTATCTGGAGATGCTTGTTGTGAAGTTTCAAGAGTCTTGAGGAAAATGAAACTTCTTATCATTGACGAAGTAAGCATGGTTTCCAATGTCATGCTTGCCTTTGTGCATTTGAGAATGCAAGAAGTTCTCAAAACAGAGTATGATGTGTTATTTGGTGGCAAACACATCATTGTTTTCGGAGATCTTCTGCAGCTGACACCAGTGAAAGGACAACCTGTGTTCAAAATGCTCACGCATGAAGATACCAGGAAGTGCCTAGGGAGCATTGGCAACGTCAATATATGGTTAAACTTCAATTATGCTGAACTGCATGAAAATATGCGTCAGGCGAAGGATGAAGTTTACAAGAATATTCTACAAGATGTTAGAATTGGAAAAGTGACCGAGCATGGGAAAGAAGCTTTACATGCACGATTACTGTCAAATTTATATCCAGAACAAGATGTTGTGCCTGAGAATATTTTTCAGAAAATTACTGAGAAGAAATCTGGAATATGTTTGATGCCAACTCTTGCAGAATGTGCCATCTTCAACAACAAAATGTTGCATTTAGAAAACCAAGAGATTGTGAAACTGGAAGCTATTGACAGAGTAGAGCATATGGGATCAACAATTATTTTGTCTGAGAATTTGAAATCAAAATTGGATTCATTAGAGAAGACTATATCTAAAACTGCAGGTTTTGAAAAGAGTCTGAAAGTGTGCTTAAACTGCCGTATAATTTTAAGAAGGAATTTACATGTGGAAAGAGGTCTGGTAAATGGATCAATGGGTAATGTTGTTGATTTTGTGAAATACAGAAATAGAGATGGAATTGAATTTTTAAAAATTAAATTTGATGGCATTGAGGAAGTACAGCTAATTGGTCGTTGTTCTGCTAGATTTTTGCTTGTAAAAGACTTATATGTTTGCCGTAAGCAGTTTCCTGTTTGCTTGGCATATGCGGTGACAATCCATAAATCGCAAGGTTTAAGTGTAGACAGTGCATTGGTGAATATTGGCAGTTCTGTGTTCAAGGAGGGTATGGCATATGTGGCATTGTCACGAGTTAGAACTTTATCGGGATTGTACTTGATTGAGTGTGATGTCACAAACATTTGTGCGGATCTAGATTGTGTTAAGGAATACAATAGGTTAAGAAGAGAGTATGCGCCACATTTGCCTCAATATCCTTTGTTTGAGAAACGTGTGGTAGGCCGGAAACGAAGAAATGTGACCAATACTAGGGAGGTTGTAGCAAAAAGACGAAAAGTCGATGAACCTGAAATTATAAGCAGAAACAAAAAGGATTCTGTTGAAGATGTTGTTGGTTTTCAATTTGAAAACAGTTCTGGTGTCAACTGCTATGCTAATGTAGTGGTTAATGTTTTGTTTTCTCTAGAAAATGTAAAAGAAGAGATTGTGGTCAATTCTGATCAAAGATTTTGCAGTTTGTTAAATTCTGTGTTAGAGAAATGTAGCACTGATAGAACAAAAATAGAAAGTGTGTCTGAAATTCGAAATCTGTTAGACAGATGTTCAGGTCAAACACAATTCTCTCAAAATATTCAGCAAGATTGTCAGGAGTTTTTAATGTATATGCTTGATGTATTGCATGCTGAAGGTGTAGATGTAGATCACCTGTTTGGGCTTTCTTATCAATGGCAGCATGACTGCGAGAACTGTAGGGTATCAAGTACTACTAGTGTAGACTCAGAAAGATTTATATATTTAACTTTGCCAGACAGTAAATCAGTCTCCTTTAATAAGCTAGTAAAAGCAGCTGATCACAACATGGAATGTAGCCAATGTAAATCTGAAATGATGTCAACATTATTTATACGAACATATGGCCAGTATGTCATTTTAATGTTCCAACGATGTAGGCCTGATGGAACAAAATTGACAACTTTAATTAAAAATTGTGTGGCTTCACAGTTGTCAATATCAGGAAGGACTTTTGTAACTGCAGCAATTATATATCATGACGGTCCTTCAATAACATCAGGACATTACACAGCTTATTTAAAGTGTAGAAATGGCTGGTCATTCTGCAACGATTCTGTTTTAATTTTCAAAAACAAATTGCCGTATGACCTTAAAAATTCTTACCTGGTGTTTTTAAAACCAAAATTTTAGGGAAAGAATCTCGGGATGTGCTCTGAGGAATTTCAAGAGGTTCTAATGGCTCCTACACAATTTGGCCTTGAGGATAAGTGTAGTACAGAGACATAACTTCTTACCATAACAGTTGACGTCATGGAAAAATAATTGCACTTTGAATGAGTTCAGAAAAACTGTTTCTTTTTATAAGCTAATTGAAGCAGCCAATCAAAACATGGAGTAGAGGGAATGTAAGTCTGCAATGCTGTCTACTGTTTTATATTGCTTTGTGATTAAAAGTGATGTAGAGAATTAAATAATTGTAATAGTCATAGAGGTAGTGTAAGTCTGCTTCATAGTAAGCAGTATCAGTGTCATAGGAAATGTAGAACATGAGTGAGCAAGAAGGGTAAGATATTACTAGTCCAGGATTGTGAAAATGATCTTCAACATTTTAATTCTGAAAGTTGCGAAAATACAAAATGACGGGATTGGCTTACAAGAATTCCAAGAGTTATAAATGGCTCTTACATGATTTGGCCTTGTGGAAACGTGTGGTAGAGAGCGAGAAGTCATTTATTGTATGTAACATATTTTTCAAAACGATGGAGGTTTTCTTTCAGAAAGTGGCAGGCTGAAAGTAATAACAGCACAACAGAGTGTAAGCTGTTCATAGGACATCCTTCGACGTCATGGAAAGTAAGTTAATTTTAAGGAGTTCTGAATTCTGATTTGTTATGTTGTATGGGTTTTTTAAACACAATCATTTTGATTGTGTTTTTTTTTTCCCCGCTGTTATATGATGAATACCTTCAAGTCACTGTTTTTAGTGAAATTTGATACATTCTGAGAACAGCAAAAATAAACCATTTAACATGTATAATTAATTCTGTACTGTTTGTATTTATGATGTACATTTAGAACTGTGTAGGAGGCATGGAGAAGGAGAGGCTTCTGTAAGTGTCAAAGTTGTTGCATACAGTGCTCACATTGTACGTAGTCTTTCATATGATAGGCTACATTTCCACAATGAGATACCTAAGCAAAGGAAACACAGGTGATATGATTGTGGAATGAGCAAAAAAAATTGCACGTTTTTCAATTATATTACCTGTGTTTCCTAACATTACACATCACATTGTGTAGATGAGGTTTAGGCCTGTTCCAGGAGACAGAGGAGGTCTGACATTTGTTCAAGAGTGCAGTGGACATGACTCACTTCGTTGGTAGGCCTGCACATGTATTATCTCCTCTGTATTCTTCAACAAACCTAAATTTCATCTGCAACCCTGAGTAGGACTTACCTGAAACAAATCTGTGGATAGGTTACACCTTATCGGCATCTTGAAACAATCATTTAAAATGTTAGGGTCAGATTTATGATGGCCGTGCGCCTCTTTTGCGCCGCTGTGGGTCACTTTTGTGTAAAAGATGCACCATGTTGCAAGATAGGTTTCAGTTCATCTCCAGCAAGATACCATCAGTTTAAAATGTATATAATTAGCACTGTGTAGGGGGCATGCAGAAGCTGAAGCTTTTGTAAGTGTCAAAGCTGTTGCATGCAGTGCTGCACTTCTGGGTACTGTTTCATATGCTGGACTACATCTGCACAATGAGATACCTAAGCAAAGTAAACACAAGTGATGTGATTGTGAAATGAGCAAAAGAAATTGCACGTTTTTCATTTACATCACCTGTGTTTCCTAAGTTTACGAATGACATTGTGCAGATGAGGTTTAGGTCTGTCCACGGACACAGAAGAGGTCTGGCCTTTGTTCAAGAGTGAAGTGGACATGACTTACTTCATTGGTAGGCTTTCACATGTATTATCTCCTTTGTATTCTTCAACAAGCATAAATTTGATCTGCAACCCTGAGTAGGCCTCACCTTAAACAAACCTCTGGAGAGGCCACACCTTATCGCCATCCTGAATTAATCATTTAAAATGCTAGGGACAGATTTATGATAGGTGTATGCCTCTTTTGCGCCACTGTGCGTCACTTTTGTGACCCATTGGCGGTGGAAAAGATTTGCTATGAGGCGACAAATTTACAAATTGATGCATCTAGGCAGATGTGTCATGCTGTAAAAAACCCGTGCCACATGAAACGATGCAGCAGTGATGCAAAAGATGCACCATGTTGCAAGACAGGCCTCACATCATCTCCAACAAGATAAGAAGCTGAGTCTTCTGTAAATGTCAAAATTGTTGTATACACTGCTCAACTTCTGTGTACTCTTTGATATGCTAGACTCCATCTGCACTATGAGATACCTAAGCAAAGGAAACACAGGTGATGTGATTGTGAAATGAGGAAAAGAAACTCCACATTTTTCAATTACATCACCTGTGTTTCCTAAGTTTACGAATGACATTGTGCAGATTAAGTTTAGGTCTGTCCACAGACACAAAAGAGGTCTGGCCTTTGTTCAAGAGTGAAGTGGACATGACTTACTTCATTGGTAGGCCTTCACATGTATTATCTCCTCTGTACTCTTCAACAACTCGAAATTTCATTTGGAACCCTGAGTAGGCCTCACCTGAAACAAACCTCTGGATAGGACACATCTTATTGGCATCCTGAAACAATTATTTAAAATGTTAAGGGCAATTTTATGATGGCTTTGCACCTCTTTTGTGATGCCATTGCATCACTGTTGTGAGACAGCAGCAGTGCAAAAGATGCACCATATTGGAAGATAGGCCTCACTTCATCTTCATCAAGATACTGTTAGTTTAAAATGTATATTTTTAGGACTGTGTAGGGGCATGGAGAAGCAGAGGCTTCTGTAAGTGTCAAAGTTATTGAAAAACTGTTTGTCCTTCAATCTTTTCCCTTGTCTTTTCTAATTTTTAAATACATGTTTTAATATTTTTCAAATGTTTGTTCTCTCTTTCACAGATTGAAAGTATAAAAATTACAAGTGACTAAGTTAACGACAATTATAAGGTAAATGTTTTGTACTCTTTTCGTTACATTTCTATCACATTTAACTTCTATTAGTTTCACTACTTCATTTCTTTAACCCTCACTTTCCTGCCTTTGCTACTTCCCTCAATCCTTTCTCTATTACTTACTTACTCTACTCCTTCCACTATTTTTGTCAGTCCCTCTCTTCTCATACTTCGTCACTCTTGTTCACTCACTCTGTCTCTATTACTCTCACTGTTTCTGACTGATCACTCTTTCACTACTTGTTCATTATGCTTTCTCTCTGTAGTTCAAGCACAGTAAGGGGCATATTATCAACACAGGCAATAAATTTATCAGTGTTTTTATCGGCAGAAAACTGCCGCAAAAGTGGCTTTAGCAGCAGTTTTCTTCCGGAAAAGCGGCTTTAGCGGCAGTTTTCTGCCGATAAAAGCAGTAATTATTGGCAGAAAACTGCCGCAAAAGCGTCTTTAGTGTCAGATTTTTGCTGATAAAAGCAGCAAAATTTTTATCGCCTATGTTGATAATATGCCCCTATGTTATTTACATTTCTTTGCTGTTTCAATCATTCCTTTTCTGTTACTTCTTCTTTTCTGCATTGTGTTTTTTCTCTCTGTTATTCCGATGTTTTAATCTTAATTTGATTATTCATTCACATTCTCTAAGAAACTCTTGTTTGTTATTCTTCTACTCTCTTTTTTTTTCTCACTTCCTTATCTATTTTGTTTTTCACAATTATACTCTCTTAAATCTTTTCTTCAGTAAATAGATCTATTAAACAGTATCTCTACTTTACTCCCTATAGCTGTCTTTCTTTTAACATAACTGTCTGTTTCCTTCCCTTATAATTACTCTTCTTTTTTAAAAAAAAATTTTTGGGGTTCGATCCCGGTTCGCGTACCGGAGAGCGAACGGGGAAGCGAACCAAAAGAAATAGAGGTTGGCAGAGTTCCAAATATTCTACCAATTTTTTTATAACGGGGAGGTAGTTCTGAAAATAACTTTTTTTTTTATTGTTTTTGTTGTTTTATATTTTTTTTATTATTTTTCTAAACATCTTTTTACTTTTTTTGTATTTTCTGAACAGTTTTATATATTTTTTTATTTTTTTTTTGGGGGGGGAACGAAAACGATTCATTGTAAAGGGCTCAACAGGAGCAACAAAAAAAAAAGAATTTATTGCCTGGGGCGTGTCCGACAAACATGATTGTCGATAGCTCTGTTGATCAGAGTGATGCTACTTTCTCTGTAGCAAATGAACTCATTGCAATGCACGCACACTTGTTTCACTTCCCCGAATCTCATCTGTATATTTGGGACCAACTCCCTCGCCTCTGGTCCCGTCACTTCCTGCACAACTGATCTTCTGGCCATAGAAGGAGGATTATCTTGCTGGTCACTTAACTGCGCAGCACTGTAGTTGTTAGCATGCCACCTACTCATATGGCGATGCATCGTGTAATTGCCGTAACTGTACTTCTTCTCGGTGCCTCTGGACAGGCTTTCTTTACATATAAGGCAAGTTACGTACCGTGCACTGACTTTTTTTTGGCCCTGGGGATAAGTAAAAAATTGCCAAATATAATTTACTTTCACATGAGACCTCCTGGGCTCCTCACGCAAAAATTGCCTCTCTTGCTGCTCTTCCTCTTCTTCCTCTTCTTCCTCCTCTTGCTGAATGATAACTTCAGCAGGTGGTCCTCTCTTCTTTGGATGTGGTGGAGGTGGTGGGGAAGCACCAGCTGAAGCTACTAATGAAGCCATTGCTCACTAATCACAAAGGGTCTTTCTCTCACAAAGATGAAAGTCAGAGTGAGGAAAGAAGGAGGGGTTTTCATCATTTGGGAAAAACAATAGTTCTAAACCAATGAAAAGTGTTACTTTTAGGTCACATGACCTAGTCTTACATCATTAGAAAACCAAAAGTGAAATGAACCAATAAAAAGTGTTATTACCGAGTCACATGACTTGTTGTGTTTACGTTACGCGCTTTGGGCCGCGTCCCGGATACGCTACCTTGGCGCGTCATATGACGTATTACGCGACAACGCGATACGTCACGCTGACGCGACGCGTCACGATGTTGTTTTCTAACGCAGCAGTTGCGGAAACGGAACGTTTACCGGTTCGCGGACCGGGTCGCGGCACCAAATTGCGCTAACGGGAAGCTAACCGGTTCGCGTACCTGGAGCGAAACAAAAAATATAATTAAAAAAAAAAAGTATTAAAAACATGTAAAATATATTTTTTGATTTAAAGAAAAATACATTTTAAAGCTTTTGTTATTTGCTATTAAAAAACCATTGAAATTCACTGAAAAAACCATAGGTTATAGACCATATATAGTTAGGAATTAGCATTTAAAAAACCTTTTTTTACTCACACAAAACCA
The DNA here is from genome assembly GCF_964261635.1 of Lissotriton helveticus. Classification (NCBI taxonomy): domain Eukaryota; kingdom Metazoa; phylum Chordata; class Amphibia; order Caudata; family Salamandridae; genus Lissotriton; species Lissotriton helveticus. The sequence continues at coordinate 756,451,176 of NC_136057.1, read as the reverse complement.
TTGAAATTCCATATATAGTTAGTTGTACTAACTATATATCGCGCACCCGCAATCCACTGCTGATCATGTCACATATTACATCATTCATGACATGGTCAGTGACATCACTGATGACATCACTGATGACATCTCAAATGACATCACTGATGACATCACTGATGACATCTCAAATGACATCACTGATGACAACATCCAGTGACTGTATGTTTCTGTAAAGTTAAAATATATCTTACATATTGAAGAATGAGTGGATGTATAAGTGTCTGGATGAAGGATTTATTAGGTGCATGATTGACTGTATGAGTGAGTGAATAAATGTGTGTCACTGAGTGCATGAGTTAGTGACTAAACTGTCTTAATTTGTGCATCATTATGTCTGTTGTTCTGTAAACTGCTGCATGTGTTGATCAGTAGCTACATGAGTAAGTATATGGGTTATTGATTGGTTGCCCAAGTATTTGTATGGGAGACTGAGTGTGTGTGTGTGGGTGGCTGGGAGGTGTATGACTCTGTGCATAGATGTGTTAGCAGTTAATTCAATAGATGTATGGGTTCAAAAGTGCATGTGGAAACACCTGTATGGGCGGTTGACTGAGTGCATTGGTGAGTGAATGGATATCTCAGTGCTACATGTCAAAGTAAGTACATATGTAAAACACAGTACATGTGACAGTTGACATATATAAATAACTGTGCATAAGAGCCAGTGAATGTGTGAGTGGCTGTATGGATCATTGTGTACTTGTATCAGGGATTGTAAAAGAGAGTAAATATGTGTTAGTATATGTTTGAATAAGTAAAGTGTGTATAACTGTATAGTTGAGGAAATGGAGGTGTGATTGATTCTTTGCATGACTGACTAAGTGTCTGAGTAACTCCATGGATGAGTGACAGTCTGTGAGTGTCTGTTTACACTGAGTGTATCTAAGGTTATATTAGAGTCTGAAGAGGTTCATCGTATTATCACATGAATGATGTCATCAGTGATGTGATCAGTAATGTCAAATGAGATGTCATCAGTGATGTCATCAGTGATGTCATTTGAGATGTCATCAGTGATGTCATCAGTGATGTCATTTGAGATGTCATCAGTGATGTCATTTGAGATGTCATCAGTGATGTCATCAGTGATGTCATTTGAGATGTCATCAGTGATGTCATCAGTGATGTCACTGACCATGTCATGAATGATGTAATATGTGACATGATCAGCAGTGGATTGCGGGTGCGCGATATATAGTTAGTACAACTAACTATATATGGAATTTCAATGGTTTTGTGTGAGTAAAAAAAGGTTTTGTAAATGCTAATTCCTAACTATATATGGTCTATAACCTATGGTTTTTTCAGTGAATATATATATATATATATATATATATATATATAGATATATATATATATATATATATATATATATATTACCTACTGGCGGTCGCCAGTAGGTAGTTATAGTTAGGATCGATTTCCATAGGGAAATCGCAATATTCTATTTGGAATAACTTTGGCGCCGGTTGAGGAATCAGCCTGAATTTTTCAGCAACTTTGCCTCGCGGCGCTCCGCTCCTTCCCTGAAAGTTTGGGGGGCGTTCGTCAAGCGGGGGCCGAGATAAAAGGGGGGTCCCAAAATGTGTTTTCCCCATGTTAATTTCCATAGGGCGCTCTGTCGCACTTTTAGCTCGAACGGCTGAATGGATTTTCACCAAACTTGGCAAAATTGTAGGGACTGGTAGCCCGATATGCCTTTGCTATGTCTCAAGATATGTGCTCCAGAGGATTTTGAGTAATTTAGGTTCAAAAAAATGTATATATCTAGAGCCGCGCCCCGGTACGCGTACCGGGGAGCGCTCCGGGCGCGCCACGCGACTTGCGCACGGCAAGCTGATTGGTTCTCGGGTGTCTGCAAACATTCGAAACAGTCTGCAGCGGCCGCCATCTTGTGTCTCGGTAGGATTGAGACACAAGAGGTGGCAAAAATCAAAGGGGGAAATGAGAAAAAGGGGGCAGGGTAGGTGACCCCCTAGGTTTGATGTGGGGGCCATAAAAGGGTCCCGCGGGGCGAAAATTATTATTTTATTTTTTTTGATTTTCGCGGGGGGAGCGCCCGGTACGCGTACCGGGGAGCGTACCGGGGAGCGTACTACAGGGAAAACCCAGTGAAACAGGAAAATAATAATTCAAAGTGATTAGAGGTAGGGTAGCTCTGCATAGAGTTGTTGTGTTGTTTGGGTGTTTTAAGTACCAACATGTAGGTACCAATGTTGAGTCTTAAATTTAAATTTAATGTAGACCGTTTCCTCTGTAGATATCTTGCATGTTGTTACAGAAGTTATTGTGCTATATGGAATCCATATCATAGTGTGTCAGGAAAGGAGAAAGAACATGGAGGCAGGAGTTGAAAAAGAGATGTCAAATACACATTGGAGATAATATAGTGGGAGAAAGGAACTATCTATGAGCAAAATTACTATGTAACACAAAAAAGTTGCACAGTATACTATAAGTCTGACTTTACAATAAAATCAATTTGGTACTAGTTTAAGAATTATATATAAAAATGAATAATGTCTCAAACAATTTTCAAATTATTAAATATAAATTTATTTTTGTGATTGTTTTTCAAAATTTAACAGAACTTCTAATATTTGACTGTCCGAAATGCCGTTATTTTCAGTGAACATAACTTCCAACATTTGAGTGTCCGAAATGTCCTTATTTTGAGTGAACATAACTTGCAACATTTGAGTGTCTGAAATGTCCTCATTTTGAAGGAGGAAATCTACAGATTGTACACATTGTAGTAGTGCATGGTCCCGTGATTCATCCATGAATTCAATGTCATTTGGTTCAATGTTTTCTTGATTGGTCTCTGCAAGGACAATTTCAAATGACACTTTTTGTTCTCCTTCCATTTTGCCTGAAATTTGCATAAAAAAATATATATATCAGTAGAGATAGGGCACTGTTGGGTTTACGTTTAGATAGGTAGTTTTTAACAGTGAATTTATCTTTGGGCAGTGTATGGTATCAGACTGGAAGTAGAAATATAAAAAAGTGTATGTGATGAAACCTAAGTAAATTCATAATTATGTAAGACAAGCCTAAATCCATCCATAACTATAACAGAAAAGTCTATCTAAATCTATAACTATTACAGAGGGATAGTATATAACTATCAGAAAAAGTTTTCCATATTAACTTAAAGTGCACAATATACTTCAGTTTTCAAAATAACAACTTACCTTTAAAAAGAAGTTGAAGTTATTAGTGAAAATCCTTTTGAAATGTACACCAGGAAGTAGTAGTCAAAATGGCTGTGTTTCCCTCTCTTTCTTTATATATATTCATGTACATAACCAATCAAATGTCAGGTAAAAAAAGTAGAAAATGAAAGTAACATTTTAACTGGTTGTCAATTCTAACACTTCAGATGTGTTTTTGTGAAGTAATTTACCTCAGGGTATTTAGAGAGGTCTACAGGCTAAATGGCTCAATGGAATTCCACCAAATTTGGGAAAATGGTATGGATTGGTATGTAGTATGAGCTAATCTATATTTGGTGAAAGTGTCTCCAGTGGTTTTTATGTAAATTAACTTTTACCATTTTTTGGGGAGCGCTTCCTGGTACGCGCCCCGGTACGTGTACCGGCAGGGCTACGGGAGTCCTCCATTTTGTGTTTCAGTAGATTTGAGACAGAAAATGGAGGACAAACAACGTTGGGAATGGGTATAAGGGGGCACAGTAGGCACTCCCTGACCCCCTAGGTTTTCTGAGGGGGTGTTAGGAGGCCCATATACGCCCAAAAAAATAAAAAAAATAATTTGCGCTGGGTGAGCGCCCGGTACGCGTACCGGGGAGTGTACTTTGGTGAAAATAGTGAAAATACTAACAGAAAGATAATTATTTGGAGTGATCAGAGGTAGGGTAGCTCTGAAAAGAGCTTTTGGGTTCTGTGACTCGCTCCTCTCTCACGGGCTGAGTGGTCGCTCCCCAGTGTCCCTCGAGACATCCGGTATCGTTGTGCTGCTTTGCGATCCTAAAGTGCCTAATCATTATTGCCTGCTGTCTGCCTGGTTGCTGCTTTGCCTTATTTGTACTTTGCTAATTTTAAACTGTTGCTTTGACTCTGTTTGCGCATTTGCTCCAAGCGCTCGTCTGTTCTCCCCCCTCCGCCTCCATTTTGATTGTTGTTGTTGTCCTCGGTAGCCCGCCCCGCCTCCCAGCTGAGCCGCCCTCCCACTGACTAGAAACAGCGCTCCCCTACCTGAAAGCGCCGTGACTCGCTCCTCTCTCACGGGCTGAGTGGTCGCTCCCAGTGTCCCTCGAGACATCCGGTATCGTTGTGCTGCTTTGCGATCCTAAAGTGCCTAATCATTATTGCCTGCTGTCTGCCTGGTTGCCGCTTTGCCTTATTTGTACTTTGCTAATTTTAAACTGTTGCTTTGACTCTGTTTGCGTATTTGCTCCAAGCGCTCGTCTGTTCTCCCCCCTCCGCCTCCATTTTGATTGTTGTTGTTGTCCTCGGTAGCCCGCCCCGCCTCCCAGCTGAGCCGCCCTCGCCCCTCCCCCTCCACCATCCACATATGAAAGTTGTTCCCGCGTGCAGCGTTGACGCGCAGCGTTCGCGCCCCATCCGCGCCGAAGGTGCGCCAAAGGTAAGCCCGTCTACGCCCGTCCGCGCCTGGACCGCGCCCAGCGCCAGACCCCCTGGCCCTCGCATTGCCCAGCCCTCCCGCGTTACCTACGATGCCACCACCCTCCTAGCCTTTAACCCCGGCCGCTACCCCAACTGCGTCCAAGCCGCTCCTGGACACACCCATGGACCTTTCTCATGCTACTCCTGCAAATTCACCAGCACCGTCAACAATTCCGCCACGATCACACCACAGATTCCCGACCCCAACCACCTACAATGCATCTTGCTCAACACCCGATCGGTCCACAGGCACGCCATTGACCTATGGAATCTACTAGACACCATCTCTCCGGACATCGCCTTCCTAACAGAAACATGGATGAACGCCTCCTCCGCCCCAGACATAACCATTGCCATCCCAGAAAATTATAAGATCATACGCAAGGACCGTACCGGCCACACAGGAGGAGGAATCGCTATCGTCCACAAGAAATCCATCCACATCTCAACCAGCTCTGACGTCAATCTCGCCAACTCTGAACACCTTCACTTCCAGATCCACACCGACCCCAATACCACACTCAGAGGCACCCTCCTTTACAGGCCACCAGGACCCCGCGCACAATTTAGTGAGGACATCACGGACTTCATCACTCCACACGCGCTCCCCTCCAAAGATTACATCCTTCTGGGAGACCTCAATTTTCACCTTGAAAATAACAACGACCGCAACTCCACCGCCCTTTTGGACAACCTCGCCAACCTCGGACTTAAACAACTGGTCACTTCCCCCACCCACATCGCAGGTCACACTCTCGACCCTATCTTCACCTCCAGCAACCATGTCTCCTTCAGCCACACTACGGCTCTCCTCTGGACTGACCACAGCTGCGTTCACTTTACCTACAACAAGCCCAAACCCAACAACCACCCCCAACCAACTCTGCAAAGAAACTGGAACAAAATCACCATCGACCAGATCTCCTCATCGCTTCTTCTAAACCCCCCAGCCCACTCCTCAAACCCCGACCAAGCCGCCAACAACCTCACCCTATGGTTATCCAACAGCGCCGACATCCTAGCACCACTGAAAAAACGACAAAGCAAATCTGGCAGCAAGAAGACCTCATGGTTCAACGAAGATCTTAAGAAATCCAAGAAACTCTGCCGCTCCCTTGAGAAGGCCTGGAAAAAAGACCCAACCACCAATACCAAGGACGCCTTCAAAAACGCCACCCGCATACACCACCAACTGATCCGAAAGGCCAAGAAAACCGCATTCAAGGACCGACTAGATAACAACGCCCACAACAGCAAGGAACTTTTCAACATCGTCAAGGAATTTACCAATCCCTCGGCCAACTCTTACGACATCACCCCTTCTCAAGCCCTCTGCGACTCCCTAGCTTCATTCTTCCACAACAAAATTGCAGACATCCACAACAGCTTCGACGACCAACCCGGAGACCAACCCACCCAACCATCTGCTGGACCTTCACCCCCCTCGAACATCCTTAATGACTGGAACCCAATCTCCACTGAGGACACCATCCGCCTGATGAACTCCATCCACTCAGGATCCCCCACAGACCCATGCCCTCACTACATCTTCAACAAAGCAGACTCCATCATAGCACCGCACCTCCGAGACGTCATCAACTGCTCCTTCAACTCCGCCACCTTCCCGGAAAGCTGGAAACACGCTGAACTCAGCGCCCTTCTGAAAAAACCCACAGCGGACCCCACCGAACTCAAAAATTACCGCCCCATCTCGCTCCTTCCATTCCCGGCCAAAGTCATCGAGAAAGCCGTCAACAACCAGCTCGCCGCCTTCCTCGAAGCCAACAAATCCCTCGACTCCTCACAGTCCGGCTTCCGAGCAAAACACAGCACTGAGACCGCCCTCATCGCAGCAACAGACGACATTCGAACTCTACTGGACAATGGAGACACAGTCGCCCTCATCCTCCTCGACCTCTCCGCAGCCTTCGACACAGTCTGCCATAGCACCCTTCTACAGCGCCTCAGAAACATCGGAATCCAAGGAAAAGCACTAGAATGGATCACCTCGTTCCTCACCGGAAGAACCCAGAGAGTCCGCCTTCCACCATTCAAGTCAGAGGCCACTGAAGTCATTTGCGGCGTACCACAAGGATCTTCACTCAGCCCCACCCTTTTCAACGTATACATGAGCCCCCTCGCGGCCATCGCCCGCCAACACAACCTTAACATCATCTCCTACGCGGATGACACTCAACTGATCCTATCACTCACCAATGACCCTAGAACCGCCAAAACTAACCTACACGAAGGTATGAAAGAAGTAGCCGAATGGATGAAACACAGCCGTCTGAAACTGAACTCAGATAAAACAGAAGTCCTCATCTTAGGTACCTCCCCCTCCGCATGGGACGACTCTTGGTGGCCAGAAGCCCTTGGAAAAGCACCCATCCCGACAGACCACGCACGGAACCTGGGCGTCATCCTGGATTCCTCACTTTCAATGAACAGACAAGTCAACGCCGTCTCCTCATCCTGCTTCAACATTCTTCGCATGCTCAAAAAAACATTTCGTTGGATCCCCACCGAAACTAGGAAAACGGTCACCCACGCTCTGGTCACGAGCCGACTGGACTATGGAAACACCCTCTACGCCGGTACTACCGCTAAACTCCAGAAAAAACTCCAACGAATCCAGAACGCTTCAGCCAGGCTCATATTAGACATCCCGCGCAACAATCACATCTCTGGTCACCTGAAAGACCTCCACTGGCTTCCCGTCAATAAGAGAATCACTTTCCGGCTCCTAACCCACGCACACAAGGCACTCTACGAAACCGGACCAGAATGCCTCAATGCAAGACTGTCCTTCTACACCCCCTCACGCCAGCTACGATCATCCAACCAAGCCCTGGCCACTGTACCTCGCATCAACAAAACCACCATGGGAGGTAGATCCTTTTCCTACCTGGCAGCTAAAACATGGAACTCACTTCCCACTCTCCTTCGCCTCACTCAGAACCACCTAGCATTCAGAAAGGAACTTAAAACATGGATATTTGACCAGTAATTCCCCTCCCCTCTTCAAGCGCCTTGAGACCCTCTGGGTATGTAGCGCGCTATATAAATTTTCTGACTTGACTTGACTTGACTTGGCAGATTTAGGTACCTACAAGTAGGTACCAATGCACAGTCTTAAATTCAGGAGGAATATTCTATTCCCTTCATCTGAGAAGTGCACACCATCTTCTCTGTAAATATCTTGCATGTTGTAACGCAAGTTGTTGTTGTATATTGAACCCATTCCATAGTCTCTCATGTAAGCAGAAACAGATTTATTCACATGTTTCCGTGCTTTTTCAAATTGTGGACAAAATTGGTTGGACCACTTCCATTTCTGTCTTTGGCATATATTGGAATATACCAAGGCAGTTTGTGGAAAAAGTGCCATCAATTGATCAAAGGTGTCCTTTAAAAGCATTTCCAGACCTACACCAGTCAAAGTGCCCACGTCATTTCCTCCTTAGTGCACAATTAACAGGTCAGGGTGTGGCAAATGCAAACAGGTTTTCACCAATGGAATCAATTGGTGACATTTTAATCCTCTGTGGCCAATCCATTTGATGTTCACATTTGATAAATCAAGGTTGTGAAAATTTCTGGTACTAGCATACCTTTGAGCCCAGTGGATATAGCTATGTCCAAAAATCCAGACAGAATACATGGTGAGAGGAGATTCTGGTGCAGTCAGATGAAGTGTGGAAAAGAAATGACAGTTGGAACAATAGGAGTTTGCAACAAAAAAAATGTAGACTTTCAGTGCTTTTGAATCAGAAGCAATGATTGGTAGAATGAGATAGTTGAAAACTGAAAGCTAGGGTGCATGGTTGTGTTCTGTGTAAGAAGTAATTTGAATGGTTAAAAAAAAATCATTTAAAGAAACCTTGCACCAGAAAAGCTGGTGTGTTGCAGGTCAAACATCCTTGCTGAGGTGATTTGCAACATTGTAGAATAAACTTTTGAACCTGAGAGTACAGTGAGGAGGGAGTTGCTATGGTAACAGGTAGAAAGGGCTGAGGGGGGAAGGGTGTTGGTTTGAAAATACAGAGGGAAGAGTTTTGATTGGTTACCATGAGTAATATGTGTGTAGAATTAGAGGTTTTCTGTGCCATTCTTGGTTGCAGTGTCTGGAGAACATATCTTTTGCTCTGCTAAAGAAATATTGGTGTGTGTATCTGACACTGTTCTGAATCTCCTAAAGTATTTGTAAAGGTGAGTTATGATTCATTTACTATACATAGAGACTTGTATACTCTATGGAGAAGATTTGGAAGCAAATTGTGGTTTTTTAATGTTGCTTTGTGTCATGCTTTTTGATAATGCTTGGTAAAAAGTTTTTACTGCATAGAGGAATTGTATTTTGTAAAATTGTGAAGTTTTAGTAGTGATATGGAATGCTTTTATTTGGGACCTGTGCTGTGTTTTTTAAATGTGATGTCAAAAACGATTTTGGGAGAAATGAATGGCTTTTACATTTTTTAAAAGGAATAAAGAATGTGTGCATGTTTAAAGAAATATATTTGACCCTTTACAATGATGTTACCTGTGTTTTAACTCAGTGTAGGAAGCATATTGAGTTTGTTTGCATAGAGGAATTGTATTTTGTAAAATTGTGAAGCTCCATGTAAAAGTGTTTGCCTTAGTCTTATCCCTGTTGTGAGGCAGGTGCAAGGTTTTGCCTCAGTCTTATCCCTGCTGTGAGGCAGATGATTGTACATAGGATCTGTGCTGTGTTTCCTAAATGTGATGTCAAAAACGATTTTGGGGAAAATAAATGGTTTTTACATTTTTGAGTATAATGTGGCGCAAAGGTTTAAAAAGTGACGCATCTACCTACATGCGTCAATTTTTAAATATGGGGAAAAAAGGTACATGTTTGGGCTTTCCTGGGGAGCGTAGGTGGTGAGGCTTGTGTCTAAGAGTGCAGTGGACTAGGCTTCATGAAGCCTATCTCTGCTGCATTCTTAGACACAGGTGTCAATTTGACTCTTTACAATGATGTTACCTGTGTTAAGTCAGTGTAGGAAGCATATTGAGTTTGTTTGCATAGAGGAATTGTATTTTGTAAAATAGTGAGGATTCAGTAATGACATGGAATGGTTGTACATAGGAACTGTGCTGTGTTTTCTAAATGTGATGTCAAAAAGGATTTTGGGGAAAATAAATGGTTTGACATTTTTGAGTATAATGTGGCGCAGAGATTTAAAAAGTGACGCATCTACCTACATGCGTCACTTTTTAAACATGGTGCAACAAGGCACATGTTTTATGACGCCAATGCATCACAAAAAGTGGCGCATCAGTAGTGCAAAACTGATGCATGGCTTTATAAATGAGGATCAATTATGTCATCTGTGTTACCTGAGATTAGGAAATAGATTGTGTAGATGAGGTGAGACATGTCCAGAAGGACAGAGGAAGAGAGGTTTATGATCAAGACTGTAGAAAAGGATGTAACCGCCAAAAATCAAAAACAGCAATGGAATTACAGCACTCTTCCACAACAAATACTTCAAAAAACAGGATCCAAGCTCCTGGTAAGAAAACTAAGTCTTTCTTACGTAACATATGTACTTTTCAAAAAAAAAATGGACAGCATGTAGAAAAAGAGAATGACAGAGTAAATTTGAAAAGGAAGGAGAGAACCTCAAAGAATCCTACAACTGGAGCAGGAGAGAATAATATGTATAGGAATAGAAGGCATCATCAATTTAGAGACATTCGTAAACGAATGTTTCGCAATCGGGTGGTTTTAAATTTGTTAAAAAACATTAGGAAAGGTAAACAGAGAGCTGCTTTTTATAAGAAAAAGAAAAGTGTAGAGAAGATTGTTGATCAGGCTTTTGAAGTTAAGAAAAAATTATTTATTTTAGTAATCAATAGAATTAGGACACTTAACAAGACAATCGATGTTTTCAAATCAAACAGTAGATGGAAAAGAGTAATTAATCGGACTAATTTTTGTAAAGTTTTTTCGGGAGAATGGATGCACAGTTCAAGTTGTGAGCCATTTTTTAATGAGGAGAGTTACTTCCAGGATAATGATTTAGTGCATGCAGTTGACACCAGTGGTCGAGCGTATGAAGTGAAAGACGGTTGTCCGATTGAAAAAGAGAAACTTGTGCCTAGAGAACTAGAAGAGGTGTTAAATGATGAAGTTTTAGGTAGACGTACTAAGGGTCCAGTGTACACTTGGAAGTGTAGTAGTATTTGTAGTGTGCGACAGGAATCAATTGATTTGTTTTGTAATTTCTTACGTACATATAGTAAGAAAAGTATAAAGCAGAAAGTGAAGTTGTTGCAAGACTTAGATCCTTGCAGAGTGAGAGAAATCACAGGTTTGCAAGGCCATTCACTGGCTTGTCTTTCTAGAAAAGTCTGTCAGAGTGTTTTTCATCATTTTAGGATGTTAGCAGTGCATCATACCAAAATGAGGAAATTAGTGAGAATGTTGTATTATGCAAAAAGTCCCGCACTTAAGCTTAAACAATTAAACAGTGCTCTTTTGCATGGAACTGGATTAGATGTGAAGAAGATTTGTGAAGAAATTGAGATTTGTTATTTTGGTGAAAAAGAGGACAGTGTAGAAATTGAGACAGAAATTCAAGGTAATGTGGAAGACAATGTACAGATTTTAAATACAGAAAAGTTTGAGCAGGAAATTACCAGGTTTAAGGTGAAATGAAGTGAAAGGCCAAATTTTACTTGTGTGTGTTGTCGACAGACTCATTATAAGATTCAGACTAGGTTAGTTGATTTATATGCAAAAAGTGAAAAGATGGATAATTATGAGTGGAAAGATTTAGCAACTTATTTGTGGGTGGAGAATTGTTTTGATTTGAGTTCTGATCAGCGTATTTGTAAATATTGTTATGATAAATTAAATCAAAACAGAATGCCTGCTAGAGCTGTTCATAATAATCTGGAGTTGGTAGACATTCCCCGTGAATTGATGGATTTAAATACATATGAGTCTATTTTGATTCAATGTGTCCATCCTTTTCAGGCAATTGTTCGCATGGAGCCTAAGTTAGGGAAATTGCCTCCTACAGATTTGCAGAGAGGATTAAAGGGAAGAGTTGTTTATTTGCCCCTAGATTTCAAAAAAAATATTGATACAATTGGTATAGAAAAAGTAGAAGAGGAACCTTTAGTTATTCTAGTTAATGGGGTTCCAACAAAGAGTAAAAAAATCTGGCAAGATTTAGTGGATGTTAGGAAAGTCAAAAAGGCAACGTTGTATTTAGTCAAAAACAATGAGTACTACAAAGATGTATGTGTTGCAGCAGAGGAAACAGCTGCAGATGAAGACAGTGATTGTTCAGGCGGCCAAATTGAAAAAGTTGATGTGTCTAGAAGTGAAGAAATATATGAACATTATACTGTTCATCCTTTGCATTCCAAAGAAGTAATGGGGAATGCAATTGAATTGTTTCAAATGAAAGCAGCAAAAGGAAGTCCCATTAGTGTATGGGAAGAAAGTTTGGAAGCTCGTTGTTTTCCACAGCTATTTCCAACAGGTCGAGGTGGACGATATGACGATCGACCACTTCAAATTCCTGCATCTGAATACCGAACTGTAAGATTATATGCTGAAGATGCAAGGTTTCGTCAATGCATTCCCTATTTGTTTCATCTACTGTATGAAAGTGACTTGTCTGGGCTTTCTTATGCAGTAAACCATATTCTGAAAAGTGGAGCACATCTGCAAAATGTTTCTGCAAGGGACTTTATGGAGAAAGTGAATCTGCAAGATAATATTTTAGAATCTCGCCATGGGGAATTGAAATGTATGCTAAGAAACTTAGTAACTCCTACATGGTTCCTCACTCTTAGCTGTGCCGAGTATGCATGGGAGGACTTACTTCAATTTCTACGAGAGGCCAATGCTAATATACAAAATATAGAATTCAAAACACCTGGAGAACTGTGTTCTTTGGATCCAGTGAATGTATGCAGATATTTCAATCATAGATTTGAAGCTATGATGTCTTTTATTACCAACAAAAAAAATCCTCCCCTTGGAGAGGTTTTGGATTTCTTTTGGAGAAAGGAGTATCATGCGAGAGGTGCTCCTCATATACATATGTTGTTATGGATTAAAGATGCACCCAAATTTGGAACAGATTCAGATGAGACAGTGATGAGCTTCATTGAAGAGTATTCAACATGTGCTGTTCTGAAAACTACCGAAGAAAACAATTTAAGGCAACAAGTTTTACGCTTTCAATCCCATCGTTGTGGAAAGTACTTTCGTCGAAAATTCAGAAACAAGGACAAGTTCTACACAAAATGTTGTTTCGGCTTTCCACGACCAGTGATTTCTAAAGGAAGAGTAAATAATTTGATGTCTTCTCTGCGACATACTATGACGAGAAAATCACCAAAAAATACATACAATTTAAAAAGAAACGAAGAGTCCAAGTACATCAACGACTACAACCCAGTGATTTTGTCCATGTGGAATGCTAACATGGATATTCAATTCGTTGCTGACAACTCTATTGCTGTGGCTCGATATGTGACGTCTTACATCACAAAAAAAGAAAAGACAGAACTGAAGGAAATGTGGGAGGACATTTCACATGAAAAGAGTCTAAGCAAGAAATTATACAGTTACAGTCTGAAGACGTTGTCGCATCGAGAAATTGGAGCATATGAATGTTCTGATCGATTGTCGTCAGCAAGTCTCTATGCCAAATCTAGAACCATCATTTGGGTGAGTCTAGGTCTTGCTGCAACACGAAATCGAGTTTTGAAATCTGTACAAGAGATAGAGTATTTGGCAGAGAAAGAACCAGAAAGTACAGATATTTTGAAGACAAACATGTTGGATACATACTATCCAAATAGAAGTCCTCACCTTGAGAACGTTTGTCTCTATGAAGTTCTGCAAAGATATATTTATAAGAGGAACATCAGAGAAGATATCAATAATGGAATATATGGAATCATTGGATGTGAAGGATGTCTAGTGAAACAGAAAAAAGGTAATTTGATTAATCATCGAAAATTGAGTTGTGAAAATCCAGACAAAAGAGAATTTTACTGTTTGGCTATTTTGCAACTCTTTAAACCATGGCGAGAAGAAGAGGAACTACTTGGAGATTTTCTCTGTTATGAAGACTCTTTTAATGCTGCAAAGGATACCATCGAATGTCCGGTTTTTCCAAATTATCTGCAAATGTTGAATGAAGAAATAGAGCAAGAATCAACAATTGCTGCAGAGATTGCGAGAGATAGTTCTCAAGGCAGTCAGAGTTCTGCTTCATTGAGTCAGGATCCACTAGGAGGACCAATTATCCAAAATGAAGCTGCCACTGCCATGGATGAAGTGGAAAGAGCTATGGAGCAAGCTCAAGAGGATGTAATTCATTTAGAAGATTTGGTGAAACAATTAAACCTTGAGCAGAAACTGATATATGACGAAGTCACAGAACAGGTTGAACATGGATTGAGTCATGAGAAGAAAGAGTGCTCATGTACATCATTTAAGCCTGTCCGACTGTACGTGAGTGGAGAAGCGGGAACTGGAAAAAGTTTTCTGATTAAAGCAATTGCATCTTATCTGCAATAAAGGACTGAATCACCGCTGTCTTGTGTTGTTACCGCTCCAACTGGGCTGGCAGCACATAATATTAAAGGGATTACTTTACATCGTTTACTGATGCTGCCAGTGGAGCATGATAACAAATTGCAATATCACAAGCTATCTGGAGATGCGTGTTCCGAAGTTTCGAGAGTACTGAAGAAAATGAAACTTCTTATCATTGATGAAGTAAGCATGGTCTCAAATGTAATGCTTGCTTTTGTGCATTTGAGAATGCAAGAAATTCTTAGAACAGACTATGATGTTTTATTTGGAGAAAAACATATTATTGTTTTTGGAGATCTTCTGCAGTTGACTCCAGTGAAAGGACAATCTGTGTTCAAAATGCTCACACATGAAGATACCAGGAAGTGCCTAGGAAGCATTGGAAACGTTAATATATGGTTAAACTTCAAATATGCAGAACTGCTTCAAAATATGCGGCAGGCAAAGGATGAAGATTATAAAAATATTTTACAAGATGTAGAGTAGGAAAAATAAGTCAGCAAGGGAAAGAAGCTTTACATGGACGGTTAATTTCTAATTTGCACCCAAATGAAAACATTCTTCCTGAGAATATTTTTAAGAAAATTAACGAGAAGAAATCTGCCATATGTTTGATGCCTACTCTGAAAGAATGTTCCATGTTCAACAACAAAATGCTGAAGTTAGAAAATGAAGAGATAGTGAAACTGGAAGCTATAGATAAAATAGAGCATATGGGAGCAACAATTATTTTGTCAGAAAATTTGAAATCAAAATTGGATTCATTGGAGAAGACTATATCTAAAACTGCTGGTTTTGAAAAGACTCTGAATGTGTGGTTAAATTGTCGTATTATTTTGAGAAGGAATTTAAATGTTGAAAGAGGTCTGGTAAATGGAGCAATGGGTCATGTTGTTGGTTTTGTGAATTACAAAAATAGAGATGGAATTGAAATTTTAAAAATTCAATTTGATGGCATTGACGAAATAGAACAAATTTGTCGTTGTTCAGCTAGATTTTTGCTTGTGAAAGACTTATATGTCTTCTAAATGCATCCTTAATTAGACTGTTTTCTGTCTCAGTCATTATCTTTTTACTTACTACTGTTTCCTGATTTAGTTTTGGTAACTCACATTGTTTTAGTATCTTTCTTACCTTCATTTCATTTCTCTGTTCTTCTCTCTCTTTTTCTCAGTGAATCTATATGCCTTACTTTTTGTAATTTGCTCTCCTTCTATTTCTTTTTCCCTCTTTTTGTCCTTCTACCTTAGTTTATTTCCCTTTCTGTGTTCTTCACTCTAACTTTATTTCTAAATAGAGCGTTATGATTTTTAACCTCTTCATTTGGATCTTTTAATTTAAAATACATATTTTACTAATTATAACTTATTTTTTCTTCTCTCTTTCACAGATACAAAGTGTAGTTAAAATAATTAATTAAAATGTTATTTATTATATGGTAAGTAATGTAGTTTGTGATCACCCTTTGCTTTAAGCTCACTAACATTTTCTTAATCTACCACACTCCTGTGTCTTTACTCTGCTTCCCTCACTTATTCTTATTCTACATGTTTACTCCCCTTTTCCGATTTCCCATCTCATATTCAACTTCTTTCAATCACTTTTCTTTACTTCACTTACCCTCTAATCTCTTCCTTTGCTTCTTCACTCATTCTCTTTTTCTTAATTATTTACCTTACTCCTACACATACACCTCATCCCCCTTCCAACACATACACACACCTGTAACATACACACCACACACACCACACACACACCTCATACACACAAAAAATCCTTCCACACACACTTCTCAAACACACACACACACATTCCATACACACACATACATCACATATATTTACACTCACACACATACACTCCTCACACATATTTCACACACCCTCACCTCCACCCACACCGAAATACCCCACACAGCCACACCCATAGACACACCTTACACACCCACATTGCGACCTACACCGACTGACTTCCTATAAGTCACACACACTGCATTACTTATCTTTTTTTGCTGTTTTACTCAAGCCCATTCAGGTACTGTTTCCTTTACTCTCTTTGTCCTTTCTCTTTGTCACTCCACATGTGTTTTCGTAATTCAATTTTTCTCCCTCTTTCACCCCTCTTTACTTATACTACCTGGTCTTTACTCACTTTCCCTCATTGTTCTTTATTTATCGTGATTCTGCCACTACCCTTCATTCTCCGTTTTTTACTGTCTTTTCTTTTTCTTTAAACAGCCAATCACAGTCTCACACTATCTCTACTTTAGTGTTCTTCCTCTCTCTTCCTTTCTTTCGCTCCTTTAGTCATTTTACTTTTTTCACTTTCATCCAATTACACCTTCTCTATTTTTTACTATGTAATAAATAATTCCTCTGTGGTCATCTTGTAGCTCTTTTTCTCTTAACATAACTCTGTTTGTGTCCTTTCCTCATGCTAACTGCTTCATTAAATTTTTTTTTCTTTTTTTGGGGGAGGCGCGCCCCGGGAAGCGTACCCTAAGGACATTGCGCTTACCCGTGCGCTCACCGGTACGCGCCCCGGGGTAAAAAAAAAAAAAAATTGACAATATAAAATTCGCTTTAAAATGTATTGTTTTTTATAACTATAAAGTTTTGCTATTAAAAAACCATTGAAATTCACTAATAAAACCATAGGTTTCACACCAGTTATAGTTAGGAATTAGCATTTAAAAAACCTATGAGATTCACTGAAAAAACCATAGGTTTCACACCAGTTATAGTTAGGAATTAGTATTTAAAAAACCTATTAAATTCACTGAAAAAACCATTTTCAACAAAGTTCCCAAGCTTACGAGAGGGCACTCGACTCCACTCCGCCATCCGGCAATGATTTGCAGCTCGCTTTCATGCTCCCACTTCAATGTTACGCCAACGCGTTTCACGGTCTCTCACCGCTTCTTCATGGGCTGCTCCTGAACAAACAATGATGCACGCATTTTGTTTTCAACTGAACTTTATTAGCATGCTTGCCCTCAATGGGCATGTGTTGATGAGCATTCCTTTGCTGTTGCATGCTGGGCTGTTGAGTTCCCAATGCGAGTCACGATTCAAAGTGTGTTCAATTTGTTAAAGCAATTGTTTTTTACCTTATAGTAAGGGTTGGAGCATTGCTGCAGGCTAATGTGCAATTTTGAGCAGTGTGCTTCACGATTACGAAAAGTTCGAAATCTGTAGCCTCAATCAGCTGGATGTCTTTATTATCCAACTGGCGATGGTTCCCCCTCCACGGCAGGGATGCCGTGTAATTAGTTTTTCAACAAAGTTCCCAAGCATACGAGAGGGCACTCGACTCCACTCCGCCATCCGGCAATGATTTGCAGCTCGCTTTCATGCTCCCACTTCAATGTTACTGCCAACGCGTTTCACGGTCTCTCACCGCTTCTTCATGGGCTGCTCCTGAACAAACAATGATGCACGCATTTTGTTTTCAACTGAACTTTATTAGCATGCTTGCCCTCAATGGGCGAGTGTTGATGAGCATTCCTTTGCTGTTGCATGCTGGGCTGTTGAGTTCCCAATGCGAGTCACGATTCAAAGTGTGTTCAATTTGTTAAAGCAATTGTTTTTTACCTTATAGTAAGGGTTGGAGCATTGCTGCAGGCTAATGTGCAATTTTGAGCAGTGTGTTTCACGATTACGAAAAGTTCGAAATCTGTAGCCTCAATCAGCTGGATGTCTTTATTATCCAACTGGCGATGGTTCCCCCTCCACGGCAGGGATGCCGTGTAATTAGTTTTTGAACAAAGTTCCCAAGCTTACGAGAGGGCACTCGACTCCACTCCGCCATCCGGCAATGATTTGCAGCTCGCTTTCATGCCCCCACTTCAATGTTACTGCCAACGCGTTTCACGGTCTCTCACCGCTTCTTCATGGGCTGCTCCTGAACAAACAATGATGCACGCATTTTGTTTTCAACTGAACTTTATTAGCATGCTTGCCCTCAATGGGCGTGTGTTGATGAGCATTCCTTTGCTGTTGCATGCTGGGCTGTCGTCATCGTGAAGCACCCATCGTATACCTATTTCAGTGGGTGTGCGGATTCAAACCTCTATATTGGTAAAGTCATGAAGGATGCGTGTTTCAGCCAGCACACTCCACTTACGCTTACAGGGAGGGAACTAAAAAGCTACATGTCCCAGGTCTTCCCTGTAGTGATCTGCTGATCACAGGTCTAGTTGTCAGCAGGCTACAGACACTACCTCACAGCTGCTTTACACCCACACCACACCTATGCAGCACAGGCGTCACAAGACATGTGACCCTGCCAATGAATAGGGCCGGGCGCACGTGCTCAACGCCATTCCCACTCTCTATATGGGTGTATCCCTGTGGTTATTATGTTGGTGGCAGCTGAGGGACTTAGGCCGACACGGGCCTTCTGCACAATAGCGATGACTTGAGGTGCACAGAGTTGGTGTCAGCGAAGCACTTTGCAGTCACTGGTCTCCTGCCATGTGGCGATGACTTTAGGTGCACAGAGATGGTGGCAGCCAAGGCATTTTGTCCGACATGGGCCTCCCGCCACGTGGCGATGACTTGAGCTGCACTGAGTTAGTGCCACCAGAGCTGAGTGGGTGTGCAGCCTGCGATGATGTGTAGGCCTCAATGCACCATCCTGGCAATCAAGACCCGATTTGAATTGTGAGCTTGACTGGACCACGTGTAGGCCAAAGGCAGCTGGCTGTACAGACATCTTTCCTTGGCACAGTGCAGCAGGATGCGCTAGGGGCCTGTGCCATGGAACCCAGCGACCGCTGAGGATGTTGCTCCGGCATGTGGTGGACCTTCTTGGAGACCCTTGGTCTGGGTGCGCAGGGTCGGGCAGTCATCGGTGGGCGGCAGACTGGTCTGGGGACCAGCGCTGAGATGCTTGCGAAAGATGGAGGAATCATGCACACTGCCTAAGAAGTTTGCGAGACATTAGTGTACAGGCCCCGGTGGTCCAGTTTTGCCTACACATTGTTGGAATGCATGTGGTTTCTGTTGCGGTGATTGTATGCAGTGTCAGCAGGGGCCCCAAGTAGTAGATGTGCAGGAAGCCTGCTATGGCGTGGTTCCCTTGCTTGGTCTCCAGCTGTTCCTGCGCAGTGTGGATGAAGTAAACATGCAGGTGTTTCAAGCTGAAATGAACCGTGATGCTTACAGGTATGATAAATCCTGCATAATGAGACCGTAACAGAAGTTCGTGTAGTTGTGACGTTCCTTTTCTTTCCTACGAAGGTTACAACCACACAGACTTCTGTTATGGTTATTTTGTGCAGGATTGATTATACCTCTAAGCATTTGGTTTGTCCAAGTGCAATACATTGTACCAAATTACGTTTGTGACCATACTAACGCTTGACCATTGTCTTCATTTATCCATCAGGTTTCTGAATACAAAGTTTTGGGATTTCCAGGATGATCTATAGTTATTTTGATCCACAAGTTGATGTTCCCTGTTGAGAATGTCACTCGTTGTTTGATGTTTTTTTGTTGTTAATTTATGTTTTTCTAATTAAGTACTGTTTTTCCACTACTGTTGACTACTAGACTTCATGATCTGGCGCACCCCCATTACAGTGACTACAATATTGGACCTGGAGCACAGAGGCGTCACGCAATATCTGGGGTTGGTTGTGCAGGAATACTACAAATTGGGACGAGTGGGTGGTGCGGTTACATGGGCCCTATGTTGCTTTTGTGGACATGCATCCAAGACGTGTGAGGAAGTTTAATAGTGCTGGCTGTGAGACTCCTCTGACTCTCGCCGTTGTTAGTTAGAAGGTACCAGAGACCAACAGGTGCAGCACAGCCAGCAGCTTTGTCTGCGGAAGGATGTTGATTTCCGCTGTGTTGGTACCGTCAGACTGTGGGCAATGTGGCATTGTGCACTAACTTGAGAATGGGGCGATAATTCTTTTGCCGCTTTTGCTGCGCTAAAGTGCTGATAACATGGCGATAATTCCCCAGTGTTGGGTTATAGGGTGATTCTAAAATGAGCCCTTGTGTATATTAGGATTTTGTTGTAGCTATATGTGAATCAAAAGAAAAAAAGATGAAAAAACAAGAAAAGTGAGCAGGGTACAAACACCCTGACCCCTTAGGCCTGCTCAGGGGATCCCACAAAAACCCCTAGGGCCAAAAAATGATTACGATTTGTTTTTTAAAAAGCGGCTGGGTGCACGAATCTGGATAAAAAAATAAAAAAACGATGGGGCGTATTCTCAAGGACTTATCGCTGAGTTATCAGCACTTTAGCACAGCAAAAGTGGCAAAAGAATTATTATCCCATTATCAACCTGGTGAAAACTGCTGATATTGCTGGTTTTCCACCAATAGCTTCCGCAAAAAACATTGCCACAAATAAGAGCGACAACTAATGCTAATGATATGCAAAGTAGGCATTCCCGTGCAAAAAAAACACGAAAACACCACTTGCCGATATTTTCAATGACCAGCCAAATCTGCGATGTGATCAAAAAACAGGCGATAAGCCGCGTTAGCACTAACATTTAACATCTGCCTTTTACTTGTGTAAAGCAGGATGACTACCTACAGTTTGAAAAGGGAAACCAGCCCAGAGCCACATCTGAAGACCAACACATGTCATAAAGCTACTGATCATGTAGCTCTGACACCCAAGAGGCCCACAACACCCACTGCTACCACTCCCAGGACCTCCCCCCGGATCACCCCCCTAATACCACTGAGGCAGTGTAGAACAAGACAGCGGACCTTCCCAAAATGGTATGGCCCCTCAGCCACACAATAGCTGAATGTTGGGAGAGGTGGGAACCAAGTATATGTGAAGGAGGCAAGTCACCCATCAATAACCATGCACACAATGCCAAGTGTAGCGGTGATGTGCTGGACAGGCCTCACTATGCAGAGCACAGACCTCTCCATGTGTACATATACTGCTGGTGCTTGTAGTGTTGTGGACAGTGGATGCAAACATGTTACCTCAGGCAGTGGCGAAGATCTTTATCATATAGCTGTGTTGTACCCCCCTGTAAGCGGAAGCGGAGTGGGCTGGTCCAACGTACGCCACTCCAGCGTAGAAGTGTGAATAAATAGGCCGGCGCTTTGGGCGTGGTTCACTACTGGGAAGGCCAACGCGTCTGCCAGTGCGTCGGCCCTCTCCCTGCCATGAGGCCGCTGTGTGAACGCCGGCCTCCTGGACGCAGGCCCCCTGCAAACCTAGCGGCACAACACCGCAGAGTTATGTCTGTACAGACTACTGCCTTCGATATATACTGTGGACAGCTGGGCTCACAATTCAGATCAAGTCGTGATTGCAGATGACGCAGTCCAGTAGGCAACAAACATTGTTACCAGTGCGGTCCGCCCGGACCACGCATCATCGCTGACTGTGCACACGCTGAGTGCTTCAGGTGCCACTAACTCAGTGTAACACAAGTCACTGCCACATAGCCTTATCGAGGCAGAATTCATTAGGCAAAAGACATTGCTCCAAGTGCGGCCTGCCCGGACCACGCATCATCGCTGGCTGCGCACATGCTGAGTGCGTCAGGTGCCACTAACTCAGTGCACCACAAGTCACTGCCACATAGCCTTATCAGGGCAGAATTCATTAGGCAAAAGACATTGCTCCAAGTGCGGCCCACCCGGACCACACATCATCGCAGGCTGCACACACGCTGAGTGCTTCAGGTGCCACTAACTCTGTGCAGCTCAAGTGAACATCACATGGCTATTGGCTCTTTCTGACCGCTGCCTCCGGCCTACACTGCAGTCAGCAGGTCTCACACATATCCAATCCAATCCTGTCCTGCAAGGACATGCCATCATTGCTGGATGCGCACACGCTGAGCTATTTAGGTGCCACTAACTCTGTGCATCACAACTCATGGACCCCTTATGATTGACTTTCGTGCTGAATGCAACAATGTTACCTCAGGAAGCAGGAATATCCCAAAGGCACATTAACAATTTCTTCACATGAGCACACTCCTCTCTTGAGCTCCTACCTCAGTGCACCACAAGTGATGGGCCTGTTGTGATTGAATATCTGTTTGTAATCCGATGATCACTGTTGTAGTTGTTGCCAGCACCAACCATTCCCTGAGGGCTACACTCACATCCAGCACAGATGTCACTGGATATGTGACCCTGGTAATAAAAGGGACCAAGCGCACATGCCTGTAGCCATTTCCACTATATATCTAACTGTGTCCGAGTGTTCAATATGTATGCATGATGGCCTTGGGCTCTACCACATTACATTGTGCTGTCGACTGCACTCACAACCATGTTATCTCTGGCAGTGGGAAAGACCTTGGTTATATAACTTTGTCTGGATCATTCTATGAGTACATGGGTAGAGACTGGATGATTAGAATACTGCAGGGAGAGTGTATGGTGAATTATTTAAGTGCTTGGGGATTGGCAGAGTGATTGGATAAGTACATATGTTGGTGGAGCTAAACCCCGAGCACGAGCTTGGCTATAATTGGGTGCCAACCAGTGGCAACCCCGACGGAGTGTCAGGATTGCAAACCAAGCCTTGGGAGAGCCGACGCTACGCACGCAGCATGAGTAGGCACTGCGCCAGTTCCTGAGGCACCCACATTCTTTGCTACGGGGTCCTCACTGCCTTTGGTCTAGTACCCTGGGTTCCCTCCCACTAAAATCTGGGTCACTGGCTAGCGGAAATACCGCATCGATGCCTGGAAAACCGAGTCCAGGAGCTTGGAATTCTCATTGTGGTATGCTGCAGTCTCATTCAATGGATACTCTCCCAGGTCGTTAATCTCTGGATCAAGGAATTCTGACTGTTGGATCCCTGGAGTCCCTTCCACTGGACCGCTTATGCGAGCTGCTAGGTCCATGGAGCACCGGTAATAAAAGAGCCAGAATCCTGTCTGCAAGATATCCCCAGCCCCACAGCAGGATCATTGACATACGGCAGATAAAATGTACGGAAAGTGTAAATGGAGTGGGCTGAGGTGGCGTAACCCAGTCAGGGGCACAACCAGTGCCAAATTTTGGGGAAGGCTGATAAAAATTTCGGGGGGGCTAATTCTTCCAGTCATAGACAGAGTGGAGATGCACGGGCACTAAGAAGGGGTGAAAACTAAGGGTGGGCGTAGCGCTCCGCTCCGTCCACGGAGTGTGGTAGTGTTGCATACTTCGTGATTGGCAAAGTGGCTTAGTAGGCAACACTGCGGTTTCTCGCTGACTTCTTCCTGACAAATGCACATGCACATTTGTAAGGAAGAACTCGGCGAGAAACTAGGAAGAGGGAGCCCCGGGACGCCGCATCTCAGGTAAATCGTTTTAATTAGTTTTACAATGTTTTAAATGATTTGAAGGGCATTTTAGAAGAGGGCGGGAGGGAGGCAGGTGGTGCATAGTGGGGCTTCGTGAAGTGTGTGGGTGGGCATAGATTTCCCCACACTTCATGATGCTTTGCGTAGCCCCACTACGCCCACTACGCCCTGGGTTAGTGAAAACGCAACAAAGCCTCATTTACAGATAAATGGTCTTTTAAAGACCTGTGAAGTACTTGGGTGCGGCGCTGAGAGCCGCGCACCCAGCACGTTCACACTAGGGGCCCGCGATGAGAGCCGCTCACCCAGCGCATTCACACTAGGGGGTCGCGCTGAGAGTCGCGCACCCAGCGCGTTCACAGTGGGGGGCTGTGGTGAGTGCCATGTTAGGATTGCCACTCCAAACTTTTCTAAAAAAAAAACTGTCCATTTCCATTCATTTATATTCGCCCCGAGGACCCCATCCCCCGGGGCATGCCCAATTCTTGAAAGTTTTTATTAATCATAAGGAAGGGGGGTCCCCTTCCCTTGTCCACTTCTGGCTCCTTGGCCTGGTCTCTTCGTTGGGGACCGTGGGGGGAGCCCCAATGCCCCCATGGTCCTGCTGGCTCCCCACCTCCTGTGGGAGCCTGCATTGCTTTTGGGCAAGGGGAGCTGCTAAAATGCAGCTCCCCTTGCTTCATTGAAGCGAGAGCAGGTTTTCCTGCTCTTGCTTCAATGAAGCGAAGCAGGGTTTGCTATGATGGGGCGGGAGTCATGCTCCCGCCCTGCCATAGCAAACAGAAATGTCCCGGGGGTTGGTACCTTGGGACATTGCATGAGCTGGCCCTGGGGGGTGTGAGGGGAGGTGGAGGTTCCCGGGGGGGGCCTCTTGCATATTTAACCAAAGCCCAGAGGGTGGCGGTCCCTGGGGCTTAGGAGGGCCTTCGAGGCCCCCCACTAATTACCAAACAAGCCCCAGGAGGTAGCGGATCCCGGGGGGCCCCCGCAGGCCCCCGCAATATAATTATAGGATTGCCCTCGGGAGCTGGCCCATTCATTGGCTCATTTAAATGAAGTGGGGGAGCCCCTGCTTCATACTTTTTTTTTTTCATCCAGATTCGCACAACCAACGAACATTCGGACATTTTTCCCAGAGATAAATATATATTTTTGGGCCTGGGGTCCTTATGGGACCCCCTGAGTAGGCCTAGGGGGTCAGGGTGCTCCTACCCTGCCCTTTTCTTCTTTTTAATCTTTTTTCTATTGTTTTCTTGTGACTCTGTTCTACTGAGTCACAAAATGGCTGCCAACACTTCCTGGTTTGGAGTGTTGGCAGCCAATCACAGTAAAGGACGTGTTCATGGCAGCCAATCACAGTAAAGCGCGAACCCATCCCTGATCCAGACATCGAATATTTAAAAATAAAAATTCCCAGCAACAACTGAATGGATTTAAACTATTTAAAAAAAAAGTTGTTTTCTGAACCAAGCGCTGCCTGTTTGCCAAATTTGGTGCAATTCCGTTCAGCAGTTCGGGTTGTAGCTTGTATTAAAATTTCCTATGGAAAAAACCTTTTTTGGGACCCCCCTTCTTTCTCAGCCCCCGCTTGACGAATCACCCCCCAAACCTTCAGGATAGGAGCTAACCTCGAAAGACCTTCTTTTTGGAGAATTTCGCAAAGATTCGTCAAACAACGCCAAAGTTATTAGTAAATCAAAAAATGCTTTTCCTCTGGAAACTACTAACATACATGTATATATATTGATGGACATGTTTGCACAGTTTTCCTCCTGAAATCAATAAAGCTGTGCCTTAATCCTCTGTGGAGTGCGCTCTCGTTTTTTGGACGACATGTGAAGGCAAGTTTAACGGCTGTCCCGCCGTGAGAGCGCACCGCCTTGAAAAAAGTTTGGAAGGTGCTGCTGGGGCAAAGAACTGTTCGTGCCTCGGCGTGGCCACAGGAGATCTTTTTTATTGAACTGTGCGGGCATGTTTCAGGCCCACTGGAGGGCTTTAATATTGGAAATGAATTCTGGCAAACGGAACGACCTACTGAAAGGGGCACTTCAATGACCAGGGTGCACGGCGCTAAAAAAGGAAGTTACCTGTTAAAAAGCCGAAATTGACACGGTTTCCGTTTTGCCAGCAAAGCCTGTGAACAAGAGCCAGGAGGCTCGAAATGCATTAGGCGGATTGATGGACATTTTTGCACAGTTTTCCTCCTGAAATCAATAAAGCTGTGCCTTAATCCTCTGTGGAGTGCGCTCTCGATTTTCGTACGACATGTGAAGGCAAGTTTAACGGCTGTCCCGCCGTGAGAGCGCACCGCCTTGAAAAAAGTTTGGAAGGTGCTGCTGGGGCAAAGAACTGTTCGTGCCTCAGCGTGGCCACAGGAGATCTTTTTTATTGAACTGTGCGGGCATGTTTCAGGCCCACTGGAGGGCTTTAATATTGGAAATGAACTCTTGCAAACGGAACGACCTACTGAAAGGGGCACTTCAATTACCAGGGTGCACGGCGCTAAAAAAGGAAGTTACCTGTTAAAAAGCCGAAATTGACACGGTTTCCGTTTTGCCAGCAAAGCCTGTGAACAAGAGCCAGGAGGCTCGAAATGCATTAGGCGGATTGATGGACATGTTTGCACAGTTTTCCTCCTGAAATCAATAAATCTGTGCCTTAATCCGCTGTGGAGTGCGCTCTCGTTTTTTGGACGACATGTGAAGGCATACATATATATATATATATATATATATATATATATTTAGGCTGGGCACTCGCTTTTAAACTCTATGCACTTGCACTTTCACATGTAAATCTGCAATAAAGGATAGTTAACTCCACGTTGTGGTCTGTACCTGCTTGAATCGTGAAAGGGTCGCGCACAGGACTGTGGCTTCCATATATATATATATATATATATATATATATATATATATATATATATATATATATATATATATATATATATATATATATATATATACATATATATATATATATATATATATTCACTGAGAAACCATAGGTTTCAGGCCTTATATAGTTAAGAATTAGCATTTAAAAAAACCTTGCAAATTCACTGAAAAAACCATAGGTTTCAGGCCTTATATAGTTAGGAATTAGCATTTAAAAAACCTTTGAAATTCACAGAAAAAACCATAGGTTTCTGGAGTTATATAGTTAGGAATTAGCTTTTAAAAAACCTTTGAAATTCACTCAAAAAACTATAAGTTTTAGTGGTGTTATAGTTAGCTGGACATTTTACTCATACAAAACCATTGAAATTGCTCCTATATAGTTAGTTGTACTAACTATATTTCGCGCACCCGCAATCCACTGCTGATGATGTCACATATTAGATCATTCATGACATGGTCAGTGACATCACTGATGACACCTCAGATGACATCACTGATGACATCATCCAGTGAATGTGGTTTGCTTCATTATTTAAATATGCATTATATATATAGCAATTTGCATTGAAGAATAAGTGGATATATATAAATAAATATTTGGATGGAGGATTTAGTAGCAGTGTAATTGACTGTTTACTTGACCAATTTATAATGTCTCACTAAATATAGTGGATAGTGACTAAACTGTGTGAATATCTGTATCACTTTGTCAGTTGTTGTGTAAACTGATTCTACAGTTGGTTACTAGCTATGTGAAAGTCTATATTAGTTATTGATTAGTTAACTGAGTATTTGTATGGGAGTGTGAAAGTGTTTGTGGTTCGGTGGGGGGTGTGTGACTGTCCAATGATGTGTGAATAGTTGATTCAGTAGATATATGAAGTTAAAACTACATGTTCTAACAGTTGTTTGGGTGAGTGAATATCTTTATGGGTGTGGTGATGAGCAAATATATTTCTCAATGGTACAGGTCAAACAAACTAGAAAAATAAAAGGCAGTGTATGTGTCAGTTGTTGTATATAAATAAGTATACATAAGACACAATGATTGTGTGAGTGACTGTATGGATAACTGTATACTTGTAATAATGATTTTATAATTCACTAAGTATGACTTACTATCTAAATGAATAGAAGAAGTGGTGTTTGTATAAGTGTTTTGCTAAGTAAATATGTAAGTATGATCCATTGTTTGCATAAGTGAGTAGGATGACTTCATATGTGAATAGGATGCGTGCTGTTGTTTAATGTCGATATAGATGTATAAGTATTTTTGATAGTGTTCTATTGTTCATTGACAGCATGTATGAGTGAATCCATAGGTAAGTGATTAGATGTGTGTATACATCTATGAATCACTGAGTGGATTTTTAGATACTTGTATTGCTGTGACAATGGATTTAATTATGATACTCTGTATTTTACAAAGAGTGATGAAAAATTGTAATAGTGTATGAAAAGGTGTATGTGATTGTCACGTGGATGATGTCATCAGTGATGTCATCAGTGATGTCATTTGAGATGTCATCAGTGATGTCACTGACCATGTCATGAATGATCTAATATGTGACATCATCAGCAGTGGATTGCGGGTGCGCGAAATATAGTTAGTACAACTAACTATATAGGAGCAATTTCAATGGTTTTGTATGAGTAAAATGTCCAGCTAACTATAACACCACTAAAACTTATAGTTTTTTGAGTGAATTTCAAAGGTTTTTTAAAAGCTAATTCCTAACTATATAACTCCAGAAACCTATGGTTTTTTCTGTGAATTTCAAAGGTTTTTTAAATGCTAATTCCTAACTATATAAGGCCTGAAACCTATGGTTTTTTCAGTGAATTTGCAAGGTTTTTTAAATGCTAATTCCTAACTATATAAGGCCTGAAACCTATGGTTTTTTCAGTGAATTTCAAAGGTTTTTTAAATGCTAATTCCTAACTATATAAGGCCTGAAACCTATGGTTTTTTCAGTGAATTTGCAAGGTTTTTTTAAATGCTAATTTCTAACTATATAAGACCTGAAACCTATGGTTTTTTCAGTGAATTTCAAAGGTTTTTTAAATGCTAATTTCTAACTATATAAGGCCTGAAACCTATGGTTTTTTCAGTGAATTCGCAAGGTTTTTTAAATGCTAATTCCTAACTATATAAGGCCTGAAACCTATGGTTTTTCATTGAATTCGCAAAGTTTTTTAAATGCTAATTCTATTAGCGGATAACGTTTTTATATATTAAAACGTTTTTTAAATCTCAAATGCCTGCTTTGCTAACAGAGTTTTTAAGCACAGGCTCTTTTGTCTCTGGTGGCCATCTTGGGAGACTGCTTATCAGAATGTTTTTAATGAAATGTAAGAGGATTTGAGAAGTCACTCAAGATGTGCCCTAATTTTTCTTTCTTCAGCACTAATCATTATTTCTATGGCAAAATGAACCCCCTCATTTTGTTCCTTTGCAAATTAAATGTTTTATGTGTTAACACTTTATTCCAATCAAGATGACTTCAGGTGTGCCATACTTTTGTCATAAGTAAGACTGTTAGCGCTCTAGTTGTTCTTTAGTACACTCTGGGACATTCTGTCATTGGGCTATAGTTGGGCTACATCTGGCTGATATTTGGGCTACATTTGTTTTTTTTTGTCTCTGGTGGCCATCTTTGGGCTACATTGGGCTACATTGGGCTACATTTGGGCTCTAACATATATATAGCCCAATGTAGCCCAATATATATTTTTTCAAAGTTAATTTTCGTAAAAACCACTGGAGCACATATCTTGAGACATAGCAAAGGCACATCGGGCTACCAGTCCCTACAATTTTGCCAAGTTTGGTGGAAAACCATTCAGCGGTTCGGGCTAAAAGTGAGTCCAACCACCCTATGGAAATTAACATGGGGAAAACATGTTTTGGGACCCCCCTTTTATCTCGGCCCCCGCTTGACGAATCCCCCCCAAACTTTCAGGGAAGGACCGGAGCGCCGCGAGGCAAAGTTAAGGAAAATTTAAGCAAGATTCCCCAACCGGCGCCAAAGTTATTCCCACTAGAATGTTGCGTTTTCCCTATGGAAAACAATCCTAACTATATATACCTACTGGCTATCGCCAGTAGGTAATATATATATATATATATATATATATATATATATATATATATATATATATATATATATATATATATATATATATATATATATATATATATATATATATATATATATATATATATATATATATATATATATATTACCTACTGGCGATATGTATATATATATATATATATTCACTGAAAAAACCATAGGTTATAGACCATATATAGTTAGGAATTAGCATTTACAAAACCTTGAAAATTCACTGAAAAAACCATAGGTTATAGACCATATATAGTTAGGAATTAGCATTTAAAAAACCTTATTTTACTCACACAAAACCATTCAAATTCCATATATAGTTAGTTGCACTAACTATATATCGCGCACCCGCAATCCACTGCTGATCATGTCACATATTACATCATTCATGACATGGTCAGTGACATCACTGATGACATCACTGATGACATCTCAAATGACATCACTGATGAGATCACTGATGACATCTCATTTGACATCAATGACCACATCACTGATGATATCATTCATGTGACAATACAATGCATCTCCTCACATTTTAATATAACCTCTGTTTCACCCAGTGTTAAATACAGAGTATAATTTTTGAAACCATTGACACACCAATACTAGTTACTACATACGTACTCACTGATTCCTACGTCTACACACACATTCACTCATTCACCCATACAATCATTCATACATACAATCACTCAACTTTACAACACTATCATATGCACTCATACACCTATACAGACACTCACACTCTGCCACTCATCCATGGAGTTACTCACACACCTAGTCAGTCCTGTAAAGAATCAATCACACTTCCATTTTCTTGTCTATACAGTTAAACATAGAGCACCTTACATTTTCAAACATATACTAACACATACTTACTTTCTTATACAATCATTGATACAAGTACACATTGATCTGCACAGAGTCACACTCCTCCCAGCCAGCCACACACAAACTCAGTCTCCCATACAAATACTTGGACAATCAATCAATAACCCATATAGTTAATCATATAGCTACTGATCAACACATGCAGCAGTTTACAGAACAACAGACATAATGATGCACAAATTAAGACAGTTTAGTCACTAACCCATGCACTCAGTGAGACACATTTAATCACTCACTCATACATTCAGTCGTGCACCTACTAAATCCTTCGTCCAGACACTTATACATCTACTCATTCTTCAATATGTAAAACATATTTAAACTTTACAGAAACACACAGTCACTGGATGACGTCATCAGTGATCTCATCAGTGATGTCATTTGAGATGTCATCAGTGATGTCATCAGTGATGTCACTGACCATGTCATGAATGATGTAATATGTGACATGATCAGCAGTGGATTGCGGGTGCGCGATATATAGTTAGTGCAACTAACTATATATGGAATTTCAATGGTTTTGTGTGAGTAAAATAAGGTTTTTTAAATGCTAATTCCTAACTATATATGGTCTATAACCTATGGTTTTTTCAGTGAATTTTCAAGGTTTTGTAAATGCTAATTCCTAACTATATATGGTCTATAACCTATGGTTTTTTCAGTGAATTTCAATGGTTTTTTAATAGCAAATATCATAAGCTGTCGAATGTCAAGTACGTGGTAAGTGAAAACATTTTCGTGTTTATGCACACTGATCTGCTTTGAATGGTGCCCCCCCCCCCTCATTTCTATTAGGAGTACTCTCTCTTTGCAGATAGTGAAAGGTAGTTAACGCAGGCCTTTGCCCCCGTTGTAATCCGTCGTGCCTGCTTCTCTCTCCATTTGATTGATTGTTATCCAAGTATTTACTGTTTTAGAATTAGTTCTCTTTGGTTCATTCTCTATTTACAAACAAACACAGAGTCGCAATACTCTGTTTAGTCTTTGCAGATAACGAAAAATCGTGTAAAAAAAAAGAAAAGGAATCGAGCAAAATCAGTAGGCCACTAATGGGATCTCTTTTTGACCTCGCTAAAATAGAAACATTAGGAACAACCCCTCATGACAAATACAAAACTAGTGAGATGAACTGAACTCCACACAATGATGGCTG
This sequence comes from Lissotriton helveticus, assembly GCF_964261635.1. Classification (NCBI taxonomy): domain Eukaryota; kingdom Metazoa; phylum Chordata; class Amphibia; order Caudata; family Salamandridae; genus Lissotriton; species Lissotriton helveticus. Next base: position 756,419,514 of record NC_136057.1, on the reverse strand, counting down.
CAAAACAGCTCGGCTCCGCCACCCACCCCGCCCAAAATAACGATAAAGAGCGGCTGCCATGATTGGTTGCGGAATGGCCACAACGGAGCTACGAAATGGTGCTGCTCTCATGCTAACCCCAGCTTCGGTCTGAAACATCCAGAAACACTGTAGACTACCAATTCGATCAGTTCCGGTAGCGCCCCAATGTAACCCGGTAGAGAAGAACTAGCCCTCCCCTCTTTGACTGATGGTTCTTGTTGCCTGTCCTTTCTGTTGTCATTTAACAGAACTATTTAGCCTGCTGAAAGGGGTTGTGTTTCGACCGCTGGTTGGTGGAGACATTTTGACTATATTCTGGACCTGCGTTGTCGCGTAATGCGTCATATGACGCGCCGCGTTAGCGCATCCGGAAGTCATCCGGGGTGCGCAGCGCGTAACGTAAGCATAACAAGTCATGTGACTTGTTAATAAAACTTTTCATTGGTTCATTTTACTTTTCTTATTCTAATGATGAAAGCCTTGGTCATATCACCTAAAAATTACGCTTTTAATTACTTCCGAACATTATTTTCTCTTAAATATATGTTATAATGTTCCAGGCTAATGTACTTTCCCGGAAATTTTACAACTGTCCTGCAAGTAAAATATATTCTTTTTTCGAGAAAAAGAGCGTTTCTTCGTCCCATGACGGAGCCGTTGAGCAAAAGAGGGTCGACCTGCTGTCTTAGTCGCCGATACGCCTGAATATGAGATTCTTATCGATCACTTTATGTTGCAGGAATAGAAAACACAACAGCCCTTGACCATTTATCTTTACTGCGTTCCTTCGTATTATACCTTTTACCCTTCATGTAATTGGTCTGCTTTATTTCACTTGCCTTTTAATGATTCTAAAACAGTGACGATTATTAAAAACTTTACCAATGTATACACTACTACCATGTTTTCTTTTAAAAACCTTTATTGTGAAAATTTCATTATACAAATACGAGCCTATAACCACGTGGGCCTGCCACGGAGCAAACTGTAATCGTATATGATGAATAGACATTTACACTGTAGAGGAACGTAACGGGCGGGCCATTAGGTTGCAAAAACTAAGGTGTCTAACAGTTACGGAATCGGTGGACGTACATTTTATAATTAAAATACGACAGGGCCAGTTACAATAAAATTATCTAGATATACATTTGCGGGCAAGTACCATGGGTGACGTTAATTCGAATTTTCAACAGTACAGTAATCAATAACACATCAGAACTTAATATCAATAGGGATGTCGAAATATTCAATCAATTCTCGTCCCCGCCCGCCATGTGCTTCAAAACTGCATACGTATCTCGTGATTTCAAGGTTCTGCAACCAGTACACAACAAGGAGTTACGAGTCCCATTTATTCCGGCGCCATTTTGGGCGAGGACGGGCAGGTCCAGGATATAGTCAAAATGTCTCTACCAACCATCGACTATGATGATGTTCATATGCTGTATTTATTAGAGTAACACTCATCTGCCCACATGAAATTAATTTACCACAATCTAAACATGTCATTTTAATCTTTCCAAAGTTCTTCTAAATATTTGGGACCGTTTCCCTTGCCTCTGAAGCTCTCAGTGCCACTTCTTTGATGAATGTACTAGCAGGTCAGGGGTTCTCCTCCAAATCTCTCTTTTATGCAGCACTATAATTAATTGGTGCCACCTCTCCATATGACGATGCATGGTATAGTTACCACAACTATATATTTTTTCGGTTCCTCTGGAGAGTTCATCGTGGCAGATGAAGCGTGTAACATACCGGGCATTTACCTTTTTTTGCATGTACAGGAAAGGAAAAAAAAATCGAGCGTTCGAGTTCTTAGGTGTCCCAGGGCCATTTTAGTGGACCAGGCCCAAATCCAAAGAACAGCTATCTCACAGGCTAATGGGGCGACCCACGCCGAGTTTCAGCATTGTAGGATGACCACACAAGTACAGCAACTTGCTAAACATCACCTCGGTGCCATCCGGATCTCGGCGCCCCACTGCAGATGAAGTGCCTCTCAACTATGAAACCACCACGGTGACATCCGGATCTTGGCGCGTTGTGCTGCCTTCGGCCTATTCGCACATCGGTCCGCTACTGACGCCATCTCACAGGCTAATGGGGTGACCCACGCCGAGTTTCAGCATTGTAGGATGACCACACCAACTTGCTAGACATCACCTCGGTGCCATCCGAATCTTGGCATCTCAACGCCTAGTGGTATCTTCCATACAGAAAATATTGTTACGCTGCCTTTGGCCCCATTCGCACATCAGTCCGCAACTTAGACATCACCTCGATGCCATCCGGATCTTGGCATCTCAGCGCCTTGTGGTGTCAGTCAGAAAATATTGTTGCGCTGCCTTTGGCCCCATTCGCACATCAGTCCGCTACTGACACCATCTCACAGGCCAATAGGGCGCCCCACGCCGACTTTTACCATTGTACGATGGCCACACCAGTGGCACAACTTCCTAGACATCACCTCGGTGCCATCCGAATCTTGGCATCTCAACGCCTTGTGGTGTCTTCTACTCCGAAAATATAGTAGAAAATATTGTTGCGCTGCCTTTGGCCCCATTCACACATCAGTCCGCTACTGACACCATCTCACAGTCCAACAGGGCGCCCCATGCCGACTTTTACCATTGTACGATGGCCACACCAGTGCCACAACTTGCTAGACACCACCTCGGTGCCATCCGGATCTTGGCATCTCAGCGCCTTGTGGTGTCTTCAAATCAGAAAATATTGTTGCGCTGCCTTTGGCCCCATTCGCACATCGGTCCGCTACTGACGCCATCTCACAGGCCAACGGGGCGCCCCACGCCGACTTTCAACATTGTAGGATGGCCACAGAAGTGCGACAACTTACTAGACACCACCTCGGTGCCATCCGGATCTTGGCGCGTTGTGCTGCCTTCGACCTATTCGCACATCGGTCCGCTACTGACGCAAACTCACAGGCCAACGGGGCGCCCCACGCCGACTTTCAGCATTGTAGGATGGCCACACCAGTGCGGCAACTTACTAGACACCACCTCGGTGCCATCCGGATCTTGGCGCGTTGTGCTGCCTTCGGCCTATTCGCACATCGGTCCGCTACTGACGCAAACTCACAGGCCAACGGGGCGCCCCACGCCGACTTTCAGCATTGTTGGATGGCCACACCAGTGCGACAACTTACTAGACACCACCTCGGTGCCATCCGGATCTTGGCGCGTTGTGCTGCCTTCGGCCTATTCGCACATCGGTCCGCTACTGACGCAAACTCACAGGCCAACGGGGCGCCCCACGCCGACTTTCAGCATTGTAGGATGGCCACACCAGTGCTGCAACTTGCTGGACACCACCTCGGTGCCATCCAGATCTTGGCGCGTTGTGTTGCCTTCGGCCTATTCGCACATCGGTCCGCTACTGACGCCGCCTCACGTGCCAACGTATTTTCTCCTAATTTTACACCCTATGCCGCATAACAGGTCATGTGACTTGTTTATAAAACTTTTCATTGGTTCATTTTACTTTTGGTTTCCTAATGATGGAAGGCTTGATCATGTGACCTAAAAACAACACTTTTCATAGGATGAAAACTTTTTTTTTTCCCCAAACGATGAAAGCCCCACCTTGTTTCTGGATGTTTCAGACTGAAGCTGGCGTCAGCATGAAAGCACCACCATCTCGTAGCTCAGTCGTGGTCATTCCGCGAGCAATCATGGCAGCCGCTCCCCACCAGAAGCCTGCAGGAGTCGGAGCCCCCAAAACTTTTGATGAATTCTCAAGGCGGAGGGGACGCTTTCGAGAATGAGGTCCAAGACCTAGCAGACAAGCGTCCGATTTCCAAGGTGTCCCAGGGCCATTTCAGTGGACCAGGCCCAAAAAGGAAACAGCCTGCCGCCATTTTGAGAGTCCTGTGACAGCCGCCTATCGCTGCACCGCAAGAGTGGGCGCAACTCAGCTGAATTGCGGCTTTTGACACAGTGGACCAAAAACGGACGGAATGGCAACTGAAACGGTAAAGGGGCGCCCCACTACAACAGATGACACTCCACCTGGAGAGGCCCGTTCACGCCGCCTCCCCCGGGGCGCTCCACGCCGTTATTCGGAGCAGCATTGTAGGATACCAAAACCAGTGCGGCAACTTACTGGACATCACCTTGGTGACATCGTTCTGCTGCCTTGGAACTATTCGCGCAACAGTTTGCTACTGATGACCCACCCCCCGCGACGCCCCATGCCGTTATTTGCTGGGTGGCAACTTACTAGACATCACTTTCGTGTCATCTAGATTTCAACGCGTTCTGCTGCCTTGGAACTATTCGCACAACAGTTTGCTACTGATGACCCACCCCCCGCGACGCCCCACGCCGGAAATCTGGACGTTGTGCTGCGTTGGGACTATTCGCACAGCCGACCGCTACTTCGTTGTTTTTCCCTAAAAATGTTTATATGTTATTACTATTTTTGTTTTCTTGTATATATTTATAAATTATTAAAGTTTTATAATCTTACTACTTTGTCGGAGTGCTATATATTTTTAATGTGACACATAATTGTAAAAACTTTGATGTACAAACAGTCATCCCTGGAATCTTCCGCTTCAGGCTCGGTCCCCTCCCCAATCACAATACAGGATGGTTTTCAGATAATAGCAACGCTTCTGCTGTGACGAATCTCATCGAGTGTGGGCCTTGATCTACTATAACTCCTTTGAAGAGGGGTGATTCTTTACAGCTGTGGCCATAAACTACATCTGCAGGGCTAGCTGATACCCTAGGACCAGCCTGGACAATCGGACACAGAGGAAAAGGAGTGTCAGAGGGTGCGGTAGTGAATAGGGCGAAAGGGAGGTGTCGGGCGGGCACAGGGTGTGATTCTCAGGGAACAGCAGCGCAGATGGGGGAGGTTTATTACCCATGCATAAGACAGAGAGCGGGGGTGACCACTGCCTGGGGGAGATGTTTGCGAGGGTGGGGAGCCATGCTAAGGATCGACAGCGTGCACAGAGTGGGTCTGGTCAAGGCATCTAAAATGGCTGCCGTGCACGACAAAAGTGTGGCATTTGAAAAAAGACAAGATGGCGCAGACAATGTTTTTCAACACTTCCTGATTTCCTTCGAATCGAACGTTAACAGACGTTGGGGCATATTACCAAAGTTAAGCGATATTTATCCCTAACGATGCTTAGCAACGATTTTTTTACCGTCAGAAATTATCGCAGATAAACCTTGCTATTATCAAGGTTTATCGGAAATACGATAAAAAACGACCGCAATGCATTAATATCGCTGAAAACTCAGCGATATTCATGCATTACCGAGCTAATGCTCTTAGCCATGTTATCCACCTCCCATTGGATAACATGGCTAAGAACTGCTCAGGGCAGGTGGTAGCTTTTAGAGATATTCGCCCTTATCTCAAATATTTCCAAAAGTTGATAATAGGAGATAGCGATGTTAGCGACTGTTTCCAGTCGCTAACATCTTGGCATGCCCACTTTGCATGTCATTAGTGATAAATATCACTCACATGCAAAGTGGGGCCCAAGATGGTCGCTATCTTCTACTAGCCGTCGCTAACTGGTGTTAGCAACAGCTAGGTAATACACATATAATTTTATCTCCGCGAAGCGGAGCGCTGTTACAGATATATATCTTGTTTCTGAACGTTAATTTCTCAAAATGCACTGAAGCACATATATTGAGACCTAGCAAAGGCACATCGGGCTACCAGTCCCTACAATTTTGCCAAGTTTCGTGCAAATCCATTCAGCTGTTCGATCCTACCGAGAGACAAGATGGCGGCCGCTACGGACTGTTTGGAATGTTTACAGACACCGGAGAGCCAATCAGCTTCGCTTCGCAAAGCTCCGTAACGCGAAAAGTACGCGAAGCGGTGCGCTGTTACAGATATATACCTTTTTTTGAACGTTAATTTCTCAAAATCCACTGGAGCACATATATTGAGATCTAGCAAAGGCACATCGGGCTACCAGTCCCTACAATTTTGCCAAGTTTCGTGCAAATCCATTCAGCTGTTCGATTATTATTATTTTTATTTTTTTTTGCCCCGCGGGGCCCTTTTAAAACCTCCACATCAAACCTAGGGGGTGAGCGACAATGTACTATGCCCCCTTATGGTCATTTGCCCCTTCGCTTCGGCCTCCTCTTGTCTCTCGATCCTACCGAGAGACAAGATGGCGGCCGCTACGGACTGTTTGGAATGTTGACAGACGCCGGAGAACCAATCAGCTTCGCTTCACAAAGCTCCGTTGCGCGAAAAGTCCGCGAACCAGAGCGCTGCCCGGTCCGCTGTTACAGATATATATCTTTTTTTAAACGTTAATTTCTCAAAATCCACTGGAGCACATATATTGAGACCTACAAAAGGCACATCGGGCTACCAGTCCCTACAATTTTGCCAAGTTTCGTGCAAATCCATTCAGCCGTTCGGGCTAAAAGTGAGGCCAACCGCCCTATGGAAAACTCAATGTTAAAAACACGTTTTGGGACCCCCCTTTTTTCTCGGCCCCCACTGGACGAACCCCCCCCAAATTTTCAAGGGCTGCTCAGAAACAAAATGTGCCATTTTCCTGAAAATTTCAGCCAATTCCGTCCACAAACGCCAAAGTTATTAGACATAGAATTTTCAAAAAACCCATAGAGAAAAAATCCTAACTATATATACCTACTGGCGACCGCCAGTAGGTAATATATATATACACATATATTGTGTTGGGCTGTAACGTGGATGAACGGATATGTACATGTCTTGATGTAATTTAGTGAAGTCAATCTGTTCCAGCTTTGTTCTATTTTAGTTTATTTCCCTTAAAGCAATACGGGCTATGAGTTCACAATAGAGTAAAGGAAAAGATTTGTAGAACATAGGTGCCATTGTGGTGCAAATTATACCTGATTTGACACATGTGGAACTTGGACACTGGCCCACTATGACCCCAACTCTCCTTGCACTTTACAGGTGCTTGTGCACTACGTGTAAATATATATTTCTACTGCTTCTTTTCCTTTCAGGTCACACACTCCATTTGTGGGATCTGTGCTTCCCTTTTGCTTTCCCCTTTTTTTCTAACATTGATGTATTGTTCCTACATAGAAAGGCATGACATGTTTGTCAGCTGCTAGGCAATCATCAAATCAATGTAGATATTTGGTAACATGAATTACAGGAGATGAATTAATTGAATGTATTTGTGGTTTAATTTGAATGCCTCTGCTTTATATTTGAAGAAATGATGGAAACCAATGGAAAAGAAACCGGTTAAGGGAAGTCAGCAGGTCTATTTTGCTTGTAGTACACTTTAATGGTTTAATGGTGTTTTAAACAAGAATTTATTTCTGCAGTTTTCTTTTTTTTTTGGGTCCTCATACACCATGATGGGCATTCTTGATGGGAAACTGTTAGAAGCTCTGAAGGAAAACAGGACACAGCTGATAAGAAGAATACTCGTTTAATGACCATCCACTCTCCTCACTAGAGAACACGCCAACATTCCACAGGGAGCTTCAGGATGGGAGAACCCAACGGGGGTCAGGGAGCAGGGGTGGACGGAATGTACCAACAGGGCTGGTTGTAACACATCTCCCTTCCTTATAATGAGTACCAACAATACATAAGGACAGATACAGAGTTGCAACTGGTAGGCTGGACACGCCAGCGAGGGAAACAACAGGCGTACCTAGAAAAACAGGTTAAGGTTGCACTTTTATAATGTTGTCAA